>NC_136907.1:54207001-54291022 GCF_949606895.1 Notothenia rossii | reverse complement strand
CACAGGTCAACACGCAACAGGCTCCACCCCAAACTACAAATGTTGAAGACTACCCACACGAGGCACCGCCTGATTTCATCCCTCCTCCACCTCCTGGACACACACAAGTTTAAGGTGTCCTTCAGTTAGCTTGGATTAATTGATTGGAAAACACAAATCTGGAAAAATTGTTAACTTGGTGCCAATAATATCATGTTTCTGTAATGCACATAGGAGAAACCTTACATGTCATAATGCAAAAGAACAGATTTAATTTAATACCATATGTATGAGGATATTTATTTGTGTATGGTTTTACAAGTAATACCTTTTTCGCACATTTACGACACACTCCAAACGTAATTTCGTTCATTGTTTCAATGAGCTGTTTATTACAAAAAGACTGTACATAAATTGCAATGAACACATCCTATGTACAAACTGAGAGAAGACAAATATTGGATTCTGTTCCCATGAACATTTAAGTTACAGATTCCCCCCCCCCACCCTACTTTTCATCGTTAAGAAAACACACACATCAAAGAAATGCACCTTGACCTGTGATGCCCTGAAATGCGAAACTTTAAGTGGTAAACATTACAAATTTCTGCACGTCAGTGGTTGTCTCATGATTTCTCTATGAAAAAAGTATAAATTAATCCTTTACATACAAACTGCTATATCCAAACCTTCCTCAGCAGACACAAAAACAAGTTGAATGCAAAGCTAGAAATACATTAGGTAGAAAAGTTTTCACAAAAAATGACCTCATGATGGAATAAATACAATCATAATGGGATGTAGTGGCAAATCATTCACTGTTACGACGTTCAGATACTTTCATGCACAAAGGCCCAATGAATACTGAAGTATTTTGGTTTGTCTGTATCCATTTCAAAATAAAAGTGTGTTCAATGCCCGTTATTCTCATAGTACATGATTATGTTTGTTTATGTGGCTTGTTACAAACATGTATTAAAAAAATAACAAGTATAGCTTTGATGATTATATGACGGCGGGTTTTACTTGCAACAACAATCACTTTGTAAGAGCAGGCAGTTTACTTTGAAAAAGTAGCAGAAACCAGCACAGAAGTCTTCATATCGGCACTGTTTGTAAGACCTCTGGATTGCAAATCACTGCGTTTAGCAAGTGTCATTCATTTGTAGCGCAGACTTGTATCTGTTTCTGGGTGTACATTGACAAAAACAAACTTTAGTTTTACATTACTGCTGGGTTGCCTACATTCACTAGAGGTGATTGAAGACGATTACAATCAAATCTGATGGATGTTTACCTTTTTCGAACGAAGAAATTACGCTAACATCACTTGTTATGTTTACAGTGTGTAGAGAAGTCTCGGTTTGAGGTTGTGTGTGTTGGTGATAATGGTGTTTGAGCACCAATGTAAAGCCCCTCACCAGAAACCACTCATGTTAAGGTTAGCCGATACTTCTGTAAGCAACTCTTGCAATGCCGGAAATCATGAAGTCATTACGGTTAACCTGATCAGTGCAGCTATTCAAACGCAATGGGAAAAAAAACTTGAAAACAAACAGTTTAGTCCTTCCTTTGCTTCGTGTTTAGAAGCTCTGCTACAGTAGCTGGACAGCATCACAGAATAAGTGACCAAAAGGATATAGGTGTGACGGAACATAGAAAAATAACTGTTTATACACGGCCACTTTGCCACGATAAAGTAAAAAATGGCACTGTGAGTGATGAATAGAATTTATATTCAAGTTAAATAAAAAATGTAAATGCATCCAATCTTGGCATCACCTGCACGGATGGAACAGGTTGAAAACACACTAAGTGACAAATGTACTGTTATTGGCAGCTTCTCACGTTACAGTTTATATACAAGATAGAGAACAGAAACAAGAAACTGTCTTTTTTTTGTAATGCATTCTATACACTCAGTTTTTAACAGCATCCCCATTGACACAGAGCATAGTAAGTACACAACACAAGGTTGCTTTTGTTCCACCTTAAAAATCTTGTGATTCGGACATCGACGGCATTGAACATTCAGTGGTGTCCTAATGCACTTGTTGATGTCTGTTTGTCCTTTTTCGGGTGATTTTTTTAAGGTAAGATGGATTTTTTTTAAGGAAGGGAGGAGTTGGTCTGCTGGTCTACAGTGCAAATAAAGGGGTAGGAGCATATGCGCGGCATTTTATCCTAAAAATACGATACTGCCTCATCTATTCATGAAATCCTTGCAACACTTCACTGTCTAGATCTACTGCATACTCTAAATACTGAAAATGTTGGCGGCAAATTAACACTAAATCTAAATTAACTTGCCATTTTTTTTAAATTATGTAATTTCTTTTGAGGCTAAATGTGACTTCTAAAGGGGACATATCATGAAAAGCTTTATCAGTGCCAATCAACTAACTTTCACATTCATGCTCATTAGAAAACACCAACCCCCATCCACACTGGCATGAGAACTACCATTACAATATTTTCCCGCAAGCCAATCAGAGCAGACTGGGCTTTTTCGGGAAGGAAGCTTAAAGAAACAGGCACCAAAACGGGGTGTTCCGGGCAGATGGTGAATTCAGGTATCTTTACACAGGCTGTACGAAGAAAAAAATGTGTTTCTCGAACATTAAAGCATGTAAACATGTTCTACTAGAAACCCTAACTGCATGAATGAACTTGAAAACGAACATGATATGTCACCTTTAAACTGCTACAGACCACCAGAGATGTAACGGCCCATCCACACAGCGGCGTGCGTTGTCGCTTGCCGGCGGGCATGTCTGAAGCTAGACCAACAACCAATCACCTGAATCTCCCGCCCCGGACACACAAGCAGCGGTTTGATTGGCTAGAGCTTGTACTGGCATATGATTCGATTGGCTGACGCTTCCGTCGAAGCTTTAAAAGTTGAACATTGCTCAACTTTTGCAGCGAGCAACGCGAGCAAAGCTACGCTTCACTCCCACAATGCAGTTCGGTGATGCGTGACGTCACCTCATTCAAAGTGAATGGGCAGAAGCGTTGAAGCTTCAACCCACGCCACTGTGTGGACGGGCCGTAACAGTGGTATCTGAAAGGCCTTAATCTCCTCCCTTTCATGAACAGTGTAAACTAACAGACCCTGGTCCGAAGCTTTAGCTCCTTCATTGTGCGACACTTTCTTTTTTGGGAGTATAACAAAACCGTGCAAGCACAAACCCCCCAAAAATAAAACCATTTGGAAATCCACAATGGCACTTCATTCAAAATGGGGGCTCTATGAAGTGCATTACGTCTAAAGTTCATTTTAACCTCCTTTCAAAACTGTGTTGTATGTTTTTTAGTCAGCATAGTGCATGATCGCCTCAACGTAGTTTCCTGGGAATAGTCCGGTGACGCCGTTAGCGACGCCTTCGTACCAGCCGTCATCGTTTTTCTTGATTATGTAGATGATGGCCCCTTCCATGAAGGACAGCTCATCCTCCTTGTCCTTGCTGTAGTCATAGATGGCCACAACTGGGAACAAATCCAAACAAACAGAAGTGGTTTGATGCAGTGGCGGATATAATAAACTGTGACATTAAAAGCACTATCAAGAGTGAGACTAGCAGACATTTACTTTTTGTTTCATTAGGTGATAATTTTAGCAAATATGATATGATAAAAAATATGATAAAAACAAATTATCATTGTCACCAAATTAAACTTTAAGATTTGAAGTGTTTTTAACGAAGAGGAGGAAAAATAAAAGTGTCTTTAAAAGTAATTTACCTTTCTCTAAATAAATCTTGGGGGCCCATTGGGGGTCTCCGTCAGCGTAGGGGTCGCTGTAATTAACCACCGCTGCATCCTCGTCCTCATAGTCCGCAGGTGGGGGAGGAGGAGGGGGAGAGCGCTCTTCAAACACACCCACCATATCCTCTGGGGGAGGCGGAGGAGGCGGGGCAGGGCTGTCTGTTACTGCAATAGGACAGAGAGCAGAGACGGAGAATCTTTTATTTATTTATACAATGGGTATTATGTTTCAGTAAGAACTAATATAAGTAAAATAATGTTCTAGACTTTAAAGTAGCATACATATTGTGAAATATTTGTCTATATTGAAATCTATCATGTCAACGGACAGAAAACTTGATGAACCCTGTTACTGTGGACCTTTATTTGTCCACTAGAGGGCAGCGTAGGACACTTTTTCGTCTTTACCGCAGTCCTACAGCTACTACTAATACCATCACTACATAATACAACTACTACTTCTACTCCTGCTGCTATAACTGAGAGGACATGGACAGGATTTAAAAAAAATACTGAGGTCATTGAGTCCAACACTCATAGTTCATTTATTTGCATGTATTCACATTAGTACATCTCACCCTGTGTTAACTTGAATTCTTTAAGAAGCTTTGTTTCTCTCACATGTCTTCAAGGTGAGAAATACATCAAAAGAACTGAGAAAAGTCTGAAGGTTTGTAATCATATGTTTTGATCTTTTGCTGTTGTTTAAAGCAGCCCCTATTACAAACCACTATATAAAGACTTTATTCTTCATTCAATTCTCGGGTCACTGTGGAGGCATGCAAGAAAATAATTTAAGAATTCAAGATAACATGGGTGAGTAAAGTAAAAGGTCAAACTGCTGGTTAAAAGCTTCTTCCCACTATATAATAAACATTTTTACCTTTTTAATAGATATAATGTTTTTTACTGTAGGGGATGTTTTAATTTCTTCACATTTTTAAATATTTTATTTTTGTATTTTATCTTTTTTACTTAACATATGTTAAGATGAATATTTTATTTTACCTTTTTTATTGCCAGTTGAATCTTTAGCTGCAACATTTTTTATATAAATATTTTGATTTGATTTGATATTAAATGGAGCAACTCAAAACCCAATTTTTTCTAAATTCTCATCAAGAATGTTTAAAGCCTCTTTTACTATGGCCTCCTGTTCAGACATTCCCAAACTTGTATCATTTGTATTCCAGTTCCCCCTAAAAGTATCAGCAGTGGCGTTTTAAGCAGAACAAAACCACCCTAAATATTCCCTTGATGTGTGTATTTACTCATACAGGCAGGGTGTCTCTGTGTCTGAAGGCTGAAGGCTTGTTCACACAATTACAAGTGCTATATCAAGTGGGATATGAAAAGCTTGACTAGGTTCTGACCCTCCCTCTGGTGCTCCAGTCTTATGTCTTTAAACATGTCAGCTTGTGAGTCACCCTGCAGGATAACACCCAAAAGTCCAGTGATAAAACACAAACGACACCTCTTAACTAACTCATTCATAACCCTGCTCTTAAACAGACTGCACCAGAATAGAATGCATCCCTTCCATTCTAAACCCTTTTTTACCGATGGTCTAACAACTGACTTTAAATCTGTTTAACGCTGAAGATGTTAAAATATATAACAAGAGCTGTCTGGCATTTTATTAGTCCATCCATTACCCCGTTAAGGTCTGGGCAAATTGTAGTCGGAAAGGACTTTTTTACCAATACATTTAATCATAGAAAATTACAAAGACATCCTCTATTTAAAAAACAATTTGATAAGCGTGTGTTGGTACCTTTTGGTGAGTGTTATCCATTGTTAAATAGCTTCATATTTTGATACTTTTATCGTTGTCATTTATTGTAGTACATTGTGCACATTTGTAATTATCTTCTTGAACAATTATGTTATATAATATTATATATATATTTAACAAATGTGTATTCTATATATATATATATATATTGAATTGTATCTTCTTTTTGCACATTTTTACTTGAACTTCTTATATCTATATTTTTATTTTATATTTTTATTTTCTTGCGAAATGAACTGAAAGACAATCTACCAGGAAAAATATGGATTCTAAATAAACAAAATTAGCTTATTTTTGTTGATGTCTTTTCAGCGGGTTCATTTGAACTGTGACACTTATGCCTTTATTTAAATTACTGTTGAACTTTATATCTTTCCTTCTATTTACATATGAATCCTTTTTCTAATGCAGAAATGTAAAATACTTCACTTCCTTTGTGCCAGAGGGGCTCTTCTAAGAAAGATTTTACACAAACTAGCAACAAATAACGGTAAACTGCTTGTTGGATTTGATTTCAATCCTTTGTATAAAACTGTGTAAATGACTGGTTGAAGATTAAAGGGATAATCTACTCTTCATTGGACTGCGTGACTGATATGCAGTGGTGTATAAGTGTGGCAGCCTGCACTACGTTTGACCAGACGTCTACAGACAGTTAGAGGGGGGGGGGAAGAATCAGGACACGGCATCAGGTCACATTTTCTCTCCTCAGTGGACAGAGAGGACAGCTTTTAGTGACCCATCGCCATGGCAACAGACAGTCGTCCGAGTGCCGTGAGCTCCCACTCGACCCTGAAATACAGTGCAAGAGAAGGTGTGCCGAGTGTAGCGAGCCACAGAGAAGATGTGCAAGTGAGGCAGTGTGTTCAGAGCCCTGATAAGAGGGGTTGAAAGGAAACTCTTTGGTGATGATAAATGTCACTTTTTTTACATATGTGGATGTATTTATTATTTTCACTTTATGGTAAGTAAATGGTCTTGATTTTGAGGAAATATAATACATTAAAGGGCAAATTCAAGAAAGGATTGCACATGTGTGGCCGTTAACCTTTACTAATGAGACAACATTTTTTATTATTTTCAAAGCACCTGACCCTGACTGAACCCTGAACCCTGACTGCGCCGCCAAGTGAAAAGCATGTTGGATCTCCTGTGCTTTTTGCGTTTACTAAAAACAGGTCATGTGCAAATATTGAATACAAAACTCACCCCTTTCTATGGAAATGAGCCTCATTTCAGAAACGGCACAATTCTCACTAATTGCAACACACAGAAATGATAAGCGTCTCCGGAGAGTTTGAGGTAGCTTTGGCACCTTTGTAAGCGAAGTCACGCTTTTAATTATGCAATCTACTGTGATGAAGTTATTTTACACATGCAATTGTCACAAAAGTATGCTCATGCGTTTTGGATTTATTAACATTGGAAAGCGCTTGAAAAGGGTTCTTTAAATAAAAAATACCAACAGCATGGACAGAGGGGGATTTTTTTTTTTTTTTTTTAATTGTATCCCTTCTATTTCAAACTCATTTAATGATCTTTTGAAAAATGCCTCTGCACCTCTTAGTCAAATCCTGTGCTGTGAGCCTGAAAACATATTTTTTTTCTTTGCAGTTGTTTTGCCTACTTCTGTGTTCTACTTGCATAATCCCATTAGAATAAAAAAGGGTAAAAATTGCACTTGGCTGCAAAACCTTATAAGCATGTTTGAGCTCTCAGTAGGAAGAGAGCTCAAACATGCCTACGTATATATAATATAATGTATATGACGTATTCAATTCGTAGTGCTATAAGCATCCACAATACATTTCTTGTGAATTTGCCTATTATTATTTTATCCTGAAATTGTGTGAAGTGTAACTATGTGGATTTTCTTTATGGAAGCATTATGAGATTTCCTGAAATGCACAGCAGTTATTTTCCACCAGAGAGTGTGCATATATCTGCATGCATATCTCTAAGTGCATGCACATGTTCTCCGTATGGATTTATTTCTACTTACTGCTCTCCTGCATTCTGGCCACAAAGCCGGTCAGAGGGATCTGTGGGGTCAGCTGCACCATGGGAGGAGGAGGTGGAGGAGCCACAGACACTGGAGCAGCAACAAAGCAGCAGAGAGACAGAGAGTAATGGAGGGATAGAGCAAATAGACATTATGGAGAAGAGATCAAGTCCAAACGGGGAATGGGGATAGAAAGGAGGATGAAAAAAGACACAAAAAGCTTGTGAGTGAGCGAAACAGTGCAGGAAGCATTGCTGAGCAACTCATTTACACATTTCCAATCAGTGTTCTTTTGTTATGCCTTCTTCAAGCTGGGCTAAAGAGGCATTCATCTCATCTCCGTCTGAGAATCCACCTCATCAGCATCCCTTTTTTATGTCAAAAGCAAAAAGCTTTAGCTAGTAATAGGTGTCTGCTGCAGTGGAAAGACTGCAAAGCAAGGTGACAGCTTAGTAGGTGTGTGGTAGGAATAACAAAGCAGAAACATGTGATATTTTAAGGGGAAAAAAGCATTTCCAGGTAGAGCTCTGGTAATCTGATTTAATGCTATATGAAAAATGAAGTATTACTATTTTCAATGTTTAACCAAATACCTCAATACCGCTGCAATATTCCAGGAATTAATATTCGTTTTTTCCCCAAAATAATAACAATAATAATTTTTGTTTATTAATAATTACCCGCAATGTGGATTGAATGACTTAGTGGGAAAAGCAGATTATAAAACAGGTAATGTAGAACAAGTTGTAAAGTTGAACCACACAAACCCAATATCTAAGATGATATCTAGCCTCCTATCACCATATTGATATTAGATATATAATAGTTGTTCAGGAATGAGTTCTAAAACCATGAAATTAGTTCGCTTTTTACAGTTTCGTTTTTTTTGGTTTTGAAAGTCAACGTTTTTTTTAAGGTGTTTTCAAGTTTATGTAAAAATGGCAGTGGCCGACCAGTGACTAAATTAGAATAATTAGCGTTGTCATGCTAAATATTAGCTGCCTTTAGCTTAGTGGTTTTCACGTGCAGCAGTGATGTATTTTGTTTATAGCCTAACGTTAGCTTTTGACGTCTGGGGATTACATTTAAGCTTCAAAGATCATGAGATTGTCATGCTGAAAAAACATCTAGGTAACATGAACCTGTGTTTGCCACTGATCTTATTCGGAAATGGACAAATCTCATTGCTTTTTGCAGGAGTCAATGCTAACTTTCAATTTGGCCTACAACAATGTTCATCACTCTATCGCCCAGCCTTAGAACAGACAAACAAAGAGAAACACAGCTGTCCTCGCTCAAAGACATGACGTCACACACACACGGCAGGTCTGACTCATAAATCACACGTAATGGAAGGGCGTCTCTAATCTGGCTGGGCAGTCATGTCTTATTATTCCACCCTGCTCTCAACGCAGAGCCACATCCATCCATCCTATCCATCCATCAATGAGCTCCCTCGTGTACCAGAACTACCCGTTTGTGTTAACAACTCCTAACCCGAAACATATCTTGGCTCTTTGGATACATTTCCAATGAGTAGACATCACAGAGATAACTATGTCCTAGTTAAAGTCCTCTGCATTATTGTCTACTCTCAGACGAACAGCCTCTTCTTTCTGTGCCAGGCAAGACGCTTGTCCTTTGAGAGGGAGAAGCCATTAGAGGAGAATGTCTCAGAGTGATGCCTGCCAAAAGAAATTCTGACAGAAAATATGCCCGTGTCCTGGGTTTCCCCTTGTCTAGCAGCTATTTCTGTGTCTCCTGCCTGCCTGTCTCTCCCGGACAAGAAGCCTTCTGCAGCTGCCGAAGGTGATAACTCAATTACAGATGCTAATGAAAGACTCTGCAGGGCGCAGGCAGTGCTGAGGTGAGGGGGGTTCAGCGACCCCGACTTCATTAATTATGGTTCATAATTATTTTTCATTAGCTTCAGGAAGAGCTAGCCCCATGCAATATCTTTTAGACCCAGACATTGAGATTCAAGCAGTGGAGTGACACTGAAAGATGCCAAGAATGGACTGTATAACATTATTATTTGTAATAATAATGATAATAATAACTTTATTTGTAAAGCACATTTTGTGCAGCCCAAAGTGCTTAACAAAACAAGAGATAAAAAAAAAACAATGAGTTAAAATAAGTTAAAAAAATAATAATAATTAGACTTAATGCGAAATTTGGATATCAACATTTTAAGATGACAAGACTCATATAACTATATCTATATAATAACGACACATTGACCATCCATAGTTTTATCAAATTAGATAGATAGAACTATTCCAAAATACAAACCATCTAGTAAAGCAGACCATTTATTACATACATGAAGAAAGAAGGTATTTCATCCTAGTTACCTGGATTCTGAGGGTAGGCGGGGCCCCCGTTGATGTGGGGCTGCTGGGAGGAGACGGATGGTGCACGGCGATAAGTGCCGGTGGCCGACACCATGGAGGCCGAGGAGGTGGTGGAAGAGTTGTGGCGGGAAATTTGGCGGGAGATGGTGCCGAACTGGGACATTGGAATGGGGCCCAGGCCGGGGCCCTGAGGCACTGAGGCCGAGGATGTCACCACTGCAGGAGAGGACGTTAAAAAACCTCATTATGATAAGTCGTTTTAAGTGCCGACTTACTTAGAAGGTTATCAGTAGTTTGCACATACACTTTCACTTTATTTCCATGCAGCCTGTGAGTAAAATAATAATCTGCTGCTGGAATGATAAGAGTATTTCAATTCAGGTTGCAAACACTACACGGCTTAAGAGATAAAAAAAGAAAAAAACCTTTAATAAAAAACATTTATGCACTGCTCTAATTTTCTTCCTTATCTTCCTGCAAAGGGTACACATTAAGTTAAGGTAAATTCAGTCCACATTTCAAGGAGTTAGATTAAGAAATGTTTTCCAGATAAGATAACACGTTTTTTTTAATGTTTGTATTTGAAACCATCTAATAACTTAGTTAATGCACTACTGATAGTAAGATGTAGTTAACAAAGATGGATGATGTAATACTACTAACCAAATCTAACTTTTAATAAACAAACATAAGGAACAGTTTTGACTCTTCAAATGTTTGTTATTTTTTCTTTAAATACATAAAAAACCTTGATTTGCAAACTGTTATTGTGTTGAGATAATATACTTGTTTGCCCATGACAGCTAATAGCTAACATTTATCGGATATAATAATACTAACACTACTTATAATAACAACAAAAACAACAAAAGCATACATTTGCTATTATCTGCCTATAATCTACCGACCTGAATTCCCTATATGAATGTCTTTACTAATTAAATATTTGATAGCGGTACATTCGTATGACATGTTATTGTATTATTAATAGTGTTGTCAGTCCAGAATTGATTCCCTTCTGTTTGACCTGATAAATGAGATCATGTTTGCGTGAGAGAAAATGCTCAGGACAAGAATAGACCAGAGTGGACAACTGAGGCCATTAGAGGACAAATGAATGTGTCTGGCTGCTGGGACTCACCTTGCCCCATACTGGGAGGGGAGGGGGTGGGAACTGCTATAGGGATACCGACTAAACTGCTTCCACTGTTCTCCCTGCCCCCACTGCCACCACTGCTGCCACTGCAGGGAGAAAGACACATTTAAGAGGAGTCAATGTGGTGATCATTATGTGCGAGACAAACCTAATTACATGACAGCATTATACATAATACCATTACTCTCTCATATGTCATTCTGTCTCGTACTCTTGTCACTGTGGCAACAGATTTGCAGTTCCTGTGAATGCATCGTCTGGCACATTCACACATGAGTACTGGGCACAGATCTGGGAGTCACATTTGCAGTTACACAGTGTAACAAAAACACCACGAGAGCCAAGGCTTGTTTGGAGGAATCAAGTTCCAAACCCAAAAACTAAGACTGCAGGAGTAATTACACTTTGCCTTTAATTGCAATTATTTCTTTTTTATTATACTTTTGAGTTACATATAAGTGTATTTATCCCAAGCAATACAGATACAAGAAAAAAACGATGCTTTCACAATAAAATCCCATAAGATATAATGTGTGCAATGGAGTAATTTGCATTTTTAGGGACGTTTATCCCTAATTAATAGTAAGGCATTATTGAAAACAGCAGTGGGATAGTTTGCAAATGCAGGGTGTAGAATGGCCTGGTAGTTTATTCAAAGTGTTCTTGGGCAAGTTCCTTAACTCTAAATTGCTTCCATAGGCACGACTAATGTATTGAAGTGTATGTAGCGTAATTTTCGGACTATAAGCCGCAGCAGCTAAATTGAATGATGTGTACATATATAAGCCGCACTGGACTATAAGCCGCAGGTGTTTTAATGTTTAATTACCATATGTAAGGGTTCGTGGGGATTGTCGGGAAAGAGATGGCTGTTTGAGGAAGCTCCCATTTATTAACATTTCAACAAACAAGTTGCATATTTGCATAACGTATTCAAGTGTTACCATTTAGTGCAATAGTAGCTATAGAACATGTACTGTGCTGTGTAAACTGTACTGTATCACATAGCGTTTCAGACACACAAACTTTTCAACTTTCAAACTTAAACGGTGCGCTCCCAGCGCACGTACCGGCAGTGATCTACAGCAGTGGTTTTCAACCAGTGGTACGGGGACAAACTGTCTCGCTCTCGTAATGTCTGTCTGTCTTGCTCTCGTTCTGTCTCTCGTACCACTCTGGGTTCCACTTTTACTTTTGCGCGCTACCTGTCTCACTCTTTTCCGGCCTCCAGCTTTTCCTGCTGGAGCCCGCCGCTTAAAGGTGGGGGGCGCGGACCGGCCATAGAGCCCATAGAGTTAAAGGTGGTGGACTGTAACCTGTAAAATCCATAGATTTAGGAGGTCCCCTAGTGGCCGTTAGCTGTAAAAATCCATAGATTAGCCGCACCGTTATATAAGCCGCAGGGTCGAAAAATGGGAAAAAAGGCGCGGCTTATAGTCCAAAAATTACGGTAAGTTGCTTTGGATAAAAGCGTCTTCTAAGAGGTATACAATGATATGAAAAGACAATAATCAAGTCAATAATTGAAAATAACTATGTTACCTAAGTGCAGTAGTTAAGCCAATGTAATAAGGTGCATTACATCCCTGATATTCACTTATTGGCGTGTATGGCGTTGCTTTCATCCGAGTAGAAAGTTGTCCAAATACCTAGTGATAATAAATGTTTTTCCCAGGTACATTAACTCTGTGTTAAATGCAGGTATAAGGACAGAGTGTGTGTGCTACCTGTGGGTCCTGGGCCTCTGGTTGAGCGAGGCTGTGCGTGCAGGGCTGTTCTGGTTGCCCAGTCTGGCGGGGCTCGTCATGTAGTCGTTCGGCACCACTGGAGGCTTGACTGGCTCCAGGGTCTTGTAGGGAGTGTTACGCCTGGAAACAGATATAAACAGAGCCAAAGAGGACACCGTTTATTCTCAATGTTTCCATGAGTTGAGAGGGTCCACTTCTGGTTTTTACAGACACTGTTTATGGAACCATGGTAAGGTGGTCCTGGCGTTATAAACAACCATTGTGAAATGTAAGAATTGTCTTAAACTGACAGTATTAACATAATTTATAAGAGGTAGAATGAAGAAGAACTAAATAACAAATGTTTCGTTATGTGAAGGAATATACCGTATTTAGTATTCTTGCACATATCTACAAAACACTAAAGCACACACATAAGGCCCAAAATACTTTATTAGAGAGGTGTTAGAGTTAAGTGGCTGCCATCGTTGACACCGTGGAGTACTTGGGATTTGGTGCCTTGCTCAAGGACACCTAGGCAGGTGAAAACATTTTTTCCCATCAGAACAGGGACATGAACCCAAAACACAACCTGTGACCATCTGGTGATCATCCTATGACCGTCCAGTTCCCAAACCAAGTCCCTCAAGACTGAGGAACTGCCTGCCCCTTGCTAGCTGTATGTTCTTACCCTAGTGTACCACGACCAGCCATGGGGGGGCTCGGGGGTTTCTGTGTGGGTGGGGTGGTCCTGGAAAGTGTCCCTCCTCGTCCTGCTGCATTGTTCCCATGTTGCTAGAGGAGCAAAGACAAGTTAAAACATTGATATTGTATAATCATAGCGGCTGTCATCCTTGTTTACCATGCCAATGATTACACCACTGTAAAAGGAATCACTTAAACCTTTAATGGCCTAGCTACACTTCAATTTGTGTTACAAGAGTAATCATGGAGAAATTGTACATGGAAAATATGATGTAAATTGGTATGAAAATATAAAAAGGACATAGAAGTCTGTAAAGATGAATAACTTCACATTTTGAAGTTGAACCGATAGTACACTTATGGTAAATGTTCACATCAAGTTTGTGACCTTAAAGTGAAATGGGAAAAATAGAGATTCTGTATAATCATATGCTTTGTTTCCTTGTAATAAATTTGCCTTTTCTGGAATCATATTTGTTCCATGAAACCTTAACTCGTATTTTTAACATTTTATATAATTGTTTATTTTTGTATAAATGAAAGACTAGCAGGAGTTGTATCATGACTAACACAAGAAGATAAACATAACTATATCTTACCTTGGCCTTAAGCCACTGAGTGCAAGCGGGTAAAAGGGAAGACAGAAAACAAGACATGCTCATTGGTTAATGGTTTAGTTAATATAAAGGAAGTGGGAATTTTAAGCAGTATGCATGAACCTATTTTTCATTATTACATTTTGATATACAGTTACAAAAAAAGTTTAAAAAAAAAGCTTAATAAACAACAAAGTACAGAAAAGGAGTGAAAAACAGTCTGTAAAAAATCAATCAATATTTGTCATATTATCTGTAAAAACAAACTCGGTCTGGGCTCATGATTATTTTTCTATGTTTTCTATTCAAACTCTGACACCTGTGTGTGTGTGTGTGTGTGTGTGTGTGTGTGTGTGTGTGTGTGTGTGTGTGTGTGTGTGTGTGTGTGTGTGTGTGTGTGTGTGTGTGTGTGTGTGTGTGTGTGTGTGTGTGTGTGTGTGTGTGTGTGTGTGTGTGTGTGTGTGTGTGTGTGTGTGTGTGTGTGTGACTTTACTCTGTGTCAGTGTCTAGACTTGCGTTATTGACTGTAATCAGAATAAGAATCCCTTAAATAGCAACACACACTAGATATAATGAGCAGTACCTGACCAGCAAGTAGTTGTGCTGAGGCTTAAAGTGTTGGAGAAAAAAAGGGCAGTAAAGTAAGGCGAGGTCATAAATAACAGCAGTGAGGTGTTCAGGCTGAAATGGGGCTGAAACCATGTCGCCCCGGTAACTGCCAGTAATGCCAATAAAGGCTGTTAAGGTGGAGGGGGTGAGCACAGTCATCCGTAAATGTGTGAATGGGTCTTTCCCCTGCTCGAGTCTGACTTCCCATCTATCCATGGGCCAGTTCCCCCGGTAATGTTGACGAAAGGCAAAAGGGGAGGGAATCACGCCTCGAGGGAAATCCACAAATGCCAGGAGGAAATAGACTGCTAATAAGATGGTATTCAACTTGCACACTAAAGCAACAACACAGACAAACATTCCCACGCACAATGCTTTAATATACTTCTCAGAATATTGTACTCTTCTCACTAGGGTCTTATGCAGTCGTGAGTATGAAATAATATCAGTCCTTATGAATTATTCACTGACGTGTGTGAGAGAGAAAGTGTTCTGGGGGGAAATATGGATATGCATTTCCGTCTATACCAAGCCAGACAAATGCACATCAATGAACAGAAATTCAGCCACAGACACATAAAACACATACAAAGCCAGACAGAAAATCACAGAGAATTTCAAAGGAACCAACCACAAGTCCTCAGATGTTTTCTTCCTGGCTAAAATGATGATCTGACCTTCGCCAAAAAACAACCAAACTTGATCAAATGTAAGGTGCTATCCTATAGAGTTGTGCAGTGATGACTTCCGTATGTGGGCTGACCGAATAGTTAGAATCGCAAGGGTTATCTTGACAAAAAGAAATGGGATTTTTCCATTGGATTTTGCAGATTACAATATTTTTCACAAACACGTTTATGATACTTGTCGGAAGTAAATAGTTAACGGTCGCATTGACTTCATTTGATAACCGGAGAGTAGAGAAAAACATGAAAATCTGTTGGCTTGCGTTAACCACATACCTTATTTGCGGCCTCTAACTAGAAACCCATTCAAAAAACCATTCACTTACAGATAAGGAAGCTTGGAAGTGCAAAAATGCTAACTTATTTTCAAGTTAAGAACTCATTTCTGCACCACTCTATCCCAGACTCAAAATAAGTCACTTCACAGATGTCTGAGTCATGTTTTTCTTAAGGATTGGCAGCATGATCGGCTGTTTTCTATGCATGTGTATATTTTCCAGCTTCTGGTCTGATCTACTCTGATTTCTGCACAGATCAATCATCCGCAGCATCCATGAATGATGCTTCATTTGCATAGTGGGCCATGCCAAATCCGCCTTCGTGTGAGCCAGCTCTCTGAGGAGGGAACACTGGCTTTTTGAATTAAATCAGCGGATGTCTGAAAATCGGCGGACAGCCACTATCTCAATAGAGACAGACAGTGGGATGAGGAGTGCGACTCAAACAAACTGCGGAAATGTGTGACACCAGCAATCAATGCGCATTATGGTGTGTCTGCACATGCAACAACACACAGACTGTAGTATGAAAGAGGAGAAGAAGAAGAGGGGAGGTGGCGAGATGGATCATGGGGAGATAGAATAAAACATTTAAGAAGGAGCCGGAAAAAGGTTGAAAGAAAATGTTCCCACAATTCAATAGAGAAAGTTGGGGCACAAACAGGCCAAGATCTCTCACCCTCTTGGTTCTATACCCACATTTCCACATTGGTGAGTTGTAACTAGGCATGAACAAAAGCTCAGCCCCAGTCAGGATCAGACTTCTGGTCTAATACTCGGGCGAGGGCTTGAAACATTTCTAGGTGTTTCTGTACTTAATTAACTAAAAGGCCAGCGTATTGATCGGCCTGCAGGGTGAGTGAATTATGAAAGGAGACGGTCGGCTTGTTCACATGGAAGTGGCGAGTGTGGACTCGACTAAGTGTGTGTTTTCCTGTCCAGCAAAATAGATTTACAGTGGAAATCAGGAAGATACATCAAAGTAATGACTTTGGTATTTAGCTGCAACACTCTGCTTGTGGTGATACTGGAATAATG
Source organism: Notothenia rossii (assembly GCF_949606895.1). Lineage (NCBI taxonomy): Eukaryota > Metazoa > Chordata > Actinopteri > Perciformes > Nototheniidae > Notothenia > Notothenia rossii. Next base: position 54,274,326 of record NC_136907.1, on the reverse strand, counting down.
TGGAGGTGCCTTTTAGAAAACCACTAGCTTAATAGTAAAAAGAAACTAGGGTTAGGGTTGCTTTAAATATAAATCAATTCATGCATTGAGATTAAGTTTGCTTACACGGAAATCCGTTTTTTATACAGGAACAATAGATTTTTTACGACATAATGACCAATAAATGTCCTACTTTGACGCCATGTCCCACATCGTCCAGCAGCGTGTAGTCGATGGGCTTTCGAATATAGCGCACCGGCCGCTCCATGTTACCCGGGGCAATGATCTTGTGGGTGCGGGCTGTGTTCTTATTTGTGGTCAGAATGCCGATCTCTCGACGTGCCACCTTCTCCTTGTGGATATCCACCGTCTGCAGGAGAAAGAGAAACAAAGGGAAACATGAGTGGTTGGGTAAAAATACCTGTTTGGATGTATTCCTCATATTGCACAACATTCTCTAAATGTATTGCAAAATGTTTTGATAAGGGACATGCATGATTTAGAACCTTTCCCTGTTTTGTAGAGATTGGATTAATTATATGAAATGTCATTTCTTGAAATGTCATCCCCAGTGGGTATTACACTAATTTTCTTTTGGTGAATACCCATACTTCCGCCATCTGTTTTGCATGAAAAGCCTTCCAGGGTTATAATCAGGGGTGCACATAACTTTTTTGCCATGGTGCGCATCCTTAAAACGAAATAAACCGGACCTTTTGAGGGGTACTTGACTTTACTAGTGAGCACGCTCATGAACTGTTCGCCCATGTCTCGCAGCAGGGTTACTGTGCGGAGCGCATAAAGCAAACCCTTCACGCGATAGCAAGGGGTAGAGCTCGTGGACGGATTAAAAAAATTAAACCTAAATGGCTCGCAAATTGTACTTTGGCAGCCGTTAATATACCTTGGCCACCCGCCCGAGTAAAGTCTGTGTGGGACACCCTGCTATCTTACCAGTTCTTATGCAACTCGCAAATATCTCTCTCTCTTCTCTCTTTTTTATCTCTCTCTCTCTCTTCTCTCTTTTCTATCTCTCTCTCTCTCTCTCCCTCCCCTTACTTCAACACTGGTGGAAAAAAACCCAACAAATGGAAGAACAGCATGTTTATATGTTTTAACATTTTTTCAAAACCGAATTTAAAATGCTTGCCACAATATTGTCACATTTTAAATTAAAATAGCTTTGGGGTCCCTCAGGGCTCTGTTTCAGGCCCATCATCGTCATAATATTATTACTGATATATTTAATATTTTTGCTGTATATTTATTGCTACCTTTCTAATATATTCAAGCATATTTATTATTACAATATTCCCTATCTTTTCAAGCATATTTGCTTGAATTACTGTTCATGGGCAAAATGATGTTGGCCTGTGCGCAACTAATCTATATTTAATATCTGCTGCACTCTGATAGATAGATAGATCTTTAATTTGTCATTGTACAGGTACAACGAAATTACAATGAACTCAAGGTGCCAACACGCAACAACAAGACAATATAAAAACAACAAGACACAATAAAAACAAGAAATGGGACTTAAATAGACATGATAGGGAATATGTACAAAAATAAATAATATGCAATTACAGTTAAGCATTTCATACTTTGACCCTTTTAGTCTTTGTTGTGTAATAAAACAATTGGCATCAGAACATCTATTTACTGTGTATTAAAAAAAGATAATTATGCTTTATGAATGTCACGCAGTTTATTCCACTATGGCCTTTAAGTTCATCCTTTGAACTTGTACTGACCCACTACTCTGCTCTATTGGCCTACACCCCGGGGCCCATTTGACGAGGCTCCCCTTTAACCCCTCGCACTGGGCGCACTTGGAAATACCAGTGACCTCCATTTCTTCTAGGATTACTGTCATTATTGCTCCCAGCACTCATTCAGCGCCGCACTGCGGACCGGCCTTCAATTTATGAATGATAGATGAAACAGGAAGGAGTGAGGGATGACGGAATGGAGGGAGGGGAACCCGAGCGAAAAGGGTGGGCTAGAATGAAGGACTACGGGCGGCTTCATATCTGTACTACGAGGTCACCCTTGGGAGAAGAGTGCTGACGAGTGCAAGTTTTTCTAAGGCTCATGTGAGACATATAATAATTAGGGCTGGGTGAATATGAAGAAAATCATATATGGTGGTATTTTTGATGAAATCTACAGATAATGGAATATTCAGAGTTATTAGACAATATCTTCTGGTTTTCACAATTCAGTCTCCTCTCTTTATTTTTCCCCCTGATTGAATATACTATTTGTTACTTCCTTTATCCCCTAGAGTCTGGGGAACGTAACAGAAAATGCTGGTAAATAGAGAAACTTACATCACGTAACTGTATTGCTGCATTAAACAAGGAAAGACAACACTTAGGATACTCAAAATAAAAAATGATAAAACATATTTTATAAATAAATAAATATAATACTAATATATTGCCCAGTCCTAATATAAATCCATTATAATGAAGGGGCGGGTTTGGCTCAGGAGGTAGGTAGTTTGGTCCCCGTCAAGTCAAAATGTTGCAGTGTCATTGGACAAGATAATTAAGCCAACATTTCTCCTGTAAATGTGTGTGAGTGTGTGTACATGTTAGTATTACTGAGATGGCACCTTAGGGCAGGTTCTGCCTTTATAGAATAAAGTATGTGAATGGTAATTCGTATTTCAAAGCGATTTAAGGGGTCACCAAAACTGGAATATCGCTATATAAATGTACACCATTTACCACATACAGTACTGTTAAAAATCATGTAGTACAATTGGTGTACACTGGGTTGTATGATTGTAAGAGACTAATTTAAATTAAATAACATATGAAACATATGAGTCTGTGTGTGCATGTATCTGAGGGTATTTTTTAAGTTAAAAGTGTGAGTGCGAGACCCACACACAGCAACAAGGTCACGAATCAATCACCACTCAGACATCTTATTCAGCCGACCCGACAGCTTCACTGCTGGAGATGAAGAGTCCAATGGAGAAATTGAAAGTCTGATGTGGTAAAATCAGGTGTTGTGAAGTTGACCTGCTCTTAGTTAACTCTCTCTGTGGTTGTGACGTGAGGTCTGTGTGCCGCATGTGAGAGATATATATAGAGAACATGCTAGGCTCTTTTTTTAAGGGGAGGAAACTGAAGCGACACGCCCAACTTCAGCTGGGAAGTAAAGAAGAAAATAAAAGACTCGCCTATTTCCTGCCATTGAGAGGCGAGAAGAGATGGAGTGCAGATTAGAGAAAGCGAGAAGAACAAAACCCGGAAAGGATAGAAAGGCACTGACTGTTTGAAATGGACGAGAACATTTAAAGAGAAAATGCAGTAATGTAAAACTAGAATCTGATTTCTGTGGGCTGTCATGATCAAAAAGAAAAAAAAGTAGAACATTTTAGGGCTTGATTTTAAGACGACATCTTTCTATGTATTGAGTTTGGTGACTTTGTGAAGTAGCGTTGAATAATGGAAGTTTTTCACAGTCGTCAGTTTCCCTTGTGAATTATGTTATTGTTTATCCTCGAGGATATTTTTTCTATGAGCTGAATTCGTCTTTTTCTCTTAAAAACAAACATAATGGGCGATTATACCAATTAAATACACTGATTAAAAACATGTTATGTTTCAAATCAATGTTTATCAAACCTACTTTGGCAGATGTCAATGTTTGCTTGAATCGTTTCTTTGAGAAATGAAGATAAGATCCAGAAGTCAGACGACGTGTATCCTGAACATGAAGTCAAAAAACACAATATATGTGTATTGTCGAAAAGCTGGCTTTAAAAAAGTATAAAGAGTCCGTTTATTACCACTTCGGGCAGACCGATGACATATGAGTGACGCCGTGATTATAAAGTTTGGGATAATGTAAGTACAAAACTCAAAAAATATATAACATAGGTCTAGTTGTTTTTTGACATTTTAATGCAAAAATGTGTCATTGCCCATCTTATGTTAATACTGTAATACCATTAAAGTACCATCTAAAATGACTCTTGAGGAGAAATTGAAGCAGCGTTTCAGGAGGCGTGGAACATTTCTTTAGGGGGATGACTGCAGCCTGGCAGCTTTATTTCAGAATTTCCTTTTCACGTACATTATGAAAAAGGAAGTTATCAAAATGAGGTAATCTTTATGAATTAATTGGAAGCAATAACTGTTACCTAATCATGGACGACAGACCTCTCTATGCCCTTCCTCTGCTCTCAATCTAATTTGTTTGCAATATCTTTACTCTAATAAACATCTGCTCAACCTCTGAACTGTGTTTGTGAGAGCAGATGGTACATCTGTTATTTTCACTGCTGGATCTACATCGTTTCAGCAAATAGTAAGTCTCTGCAGTAGAGTCGGAACAAGTTTGTTTACTCTTGTTGGAGTGATTTTTGGCGAGAGGAAATGATGATGCTGTCTGTATCAAGGCGTGTCAGCAGATGTGTGTGATTTCATACATCAATGATCTCATATATGGCTCGGTAACAAGTCTACCGAGTCAGCCAGCAGACATCATATTCCCTAGTTATGAATCGCAAGTGTCCGCATCTGTGCTATTATCGTTTTGTGAACATTCTGATGTTATTCTAGGTACATTCTGCACTTGAGAGGATTTAGCGGGTTGAAATGAAGCAGAAAGAGGCACAAGTGGGTCATTGAGCTGATGGATGACAACTTCTGAGAAATAAGTGAACAGATGAATCAGAAAGCAAACTGGCAAACAACAAGGAGGAAATAGAAAAGACCAAAAGAGACTCAGGGGAAGGTATCGCAACTGAATCCCAAGCACTTTTGTCGGTCACACGGAGACGAGAATAATTTCTCTGCTTTGATTAAACACGTTGTTTTGCATTTAGTCACATTTCTTGGAGGAGTTTGTGACAGCCTCCTTTGCTTTAGGCTTTTAAATCCTACAGAGATGGGGCTTGGATGTGGCAGCAAGGTTTGGCTGCTATCTTCGCTCTCTAATCCCATTTGAACTCTTTAGATTATAACCAACCTAAAGAAAACACCTGGCACAAGCACGCGAGTTAGAATGCATTCCCTTGGACATATCCCTACTAGAATAATACATTCAAGCCCTTTATGAAATGCATGTTAAAGTCAATTCACTTTTCCCTTGATTTAAAAACTTGATTCCAACGCATCTGTGTGGAGGATCAAATTTGAGACGGCCAAAATGATTGTTTCTTGTGTGTTTAAGCCTATATAGTCTGTAAAGCTTATTTAAATTATTTAAATGAGACGGTAATTATTTTTTTAATGACATTTTCACTGAAGATGTCCCCTATCTTTGCAATCAATACAATTCTCAATGGGTTTTGACATCAATTATTTTGTTAGACACTGAAGACGATAACATTAGCTTCAAACCATGTCTGTTTAATCAGAACTATTTTATTAGATCAAAAACTAATATAATAAAGCAGCCAGCGTTTATCGAAGCTCATTCAACCATATCTATTGGATTGCCTTGTGTAAAGCGTTGATGGAAATCCGGAAAGGAAGCTTCTTCCAATAAACAGGTGTAATAAAATAAAAAATAAACTTTGATGATGCATCCTATTTCATACTGCTCGAGTATTGTGCAATTTAGCTTCACTGGAACAGTCATATGGAAAGGAGACATTGTAAATGTATAGTTCTACTTTTACTGCTATGGCCAGTTAAAATGGCTGCTTGGTTTTTACCAAGGTTTGATGTACTGTAAGTCTCTCTAAAGGATAAGTTAAAAAAGAAAGTAGAAAGAAAGTGAGGTCACAGAAAACTATTTCTGCTAAAAAAGTTAGCAATGATTGAGAGTCAGACCTAAACATTTCAGATGTTTGTATCTCAGACTGCAATGTAACTTGTATTCATGTACCTTTGTTATTCATGTTTTATATTATCTTTGCTTTTAAATGAGTGTTTTTAAATGCCATTTTATAATATGTTTCTTAATGCTCTTAAAGGTGGGGTATGTAATTTATTTCAGAAACAGTTTTTGTTATATTCCATGGAATGCCCTTAACATCCCGATAGCAATGAACACATTAAATGCTTTGACAATAAATACATACAAAAATTCATCTGTGGAAGCCGTGGCGCTGTAAAAAGCACGACCAATCATTTGAGCCGGCCCGGCTAAAGTAACTGGATGGCCTACCTCCCTGTCAGCCTTGCATCTGTGCACAAACTTATCTCGTGTCCTCATTGGTCATGTGCGCGTTCGTGTGTGTTGGAGGAGGGGCTCTGTAAGGAAGTCTGAAGGAAAAGGCAGATTTTTTCCGGTTGTGTATTTTCAAATTTTAGCGCACTCGAGCTGGTTTCTCCATTCTTACCTACCCTACCTTTAATATATTTCATTTTTGTAAAGCACTTTGAATTGCCTTGTGTTGAAAGGTGCTACATAAATAAACTAGCCTTGCCTTGCTTCTAATTGACAAGAGGTAAAAAAAATAAAAAAGCTTTCAGTAGCGACTACAGTCAAGTGCCAATACTGACTTAACCGTTTATGTTCTGCGATATTATACATAGCCCTATAGAGCTATAGGATCTGAAGCATAAATATCAAAAGGCCATCTAAAGGATCAATAAAATACTTTATCTTCTGTATCCTGCTGCACCTAAGTGTACTCCATCCTGCAGCCTGTGGAGTAAAGCAGGAGCTAGAAATGCTAACCAGGCAAAAGAGAGCTGGCGTCAGGATTTTACTTCATCCCTGACAGGCTTAATGAAGCACACGGGGGGGACCGGGACATTCACTGGCTGACAGGCAGGGTGGCCGCACACAGAGAGAAAGAGAGAGGACTGCTGATGAAGCAAGAGCGACTGAAGAGCGGCTGTGGAGCTCCAGCATGATCCATGCCCCTGCCATGTCTGTCTGTCTTTATAAAGCGTGAATGTGCCATTGTGCTCTTTGGTGTTATGACACGGATTAATGCCAGCAGGTTTGTATTTGATTGTACTCGAATAGGTTTCATTTGGAGATGACAATCCCCAACGCCCACACCTTGATCCAGCAATATCCCCCATGGAAGGAATGGAAATCGTGTGTGAATAAAAAAAGTATTTCTGTCAGAAATGAGGAACTGGTGGTCAGTGTGACATGATGACTGGTATGGAAATGTACTTTATGATTTATGGGTAACAGGTAAAAATAGAGGAGGTTTTGTGTTTGAAGTAACATCCAACAGCATCAAGAAGCCAATTAAAAGTAAACCTAACCTCAATATTTCAATACCACATTATTGATTGACAAGCCAACAGGAAGTGATGAAAAGCACTCATCACAACTACTAAATTAAAGTTTATTTTTTCCTTATTAATTTAGCAGACAAGGTTGACATTTTTTTTGTTCTGGTTGCCAAGAGTTAGAAATTGTTCAACTTTAGGTAAAACACTGTATTTGCTACTGTCCCGTTTACGCAGCCTTCTTATTACAGTGGAGGATCACATTCTACATGTACAAGTGTTGGTGGAGGAAAGAACACACGGATTGGCAGTTACTTCCTCTAAACCTATGAACTTAAGACTTGTATGTCCAAACAAGGGCCAAAGCAAGTATGGAATATTTGCTTGTGCGGATACAAAGCATCTAAGCTGTAAAAAAAGAAACACTGCACCTTTAATTTTCTTCTGTTTTCTGCATTTAACAATACACAACTCTTCAATCGATCTTAAAACTGTGTCTACTTGTCATTTAAATGTCAACAATATACATACTCAGGGGTAGACATTAAGGGTAAAATGCCACTGGCCCTCCGGGCCGGTGGAATTGTATTATCACTGGCCCCACCATTGTAACCACTGGCCCGGAGCGTTCGTCCAAAGAAAATCGACTTATAATGAAGAAAATGAACACATTTGTTGCAATAGTCATTTAGTCACTAACTACATTACTACTTGTACCACAACATTTGAATCATCAGTTCTTCCTCATTTCCTCAATTGTTCATATTTGATTTATTAAAATAATGATATTGTGGTCATTGTTAAAAAATGTCAGCTATTATTATGAGTATTATTATTTGTATAATGCACTTTCTGCCTTCCTGTCATTAGGAGTTAGACATGTAATGGCTATTTAATAGATTAGATTAGAACCTTCATTCTCCTAAACTGCTGGGACATTTCCCTAAAGCCAATACCTTTTATATTTTCTACTCTTCACTTACTTGTCAGCATAGGTCGGCATTGATGTAAAGAGCCGACAGAAGACCTTGTTTATATTGGCATCATATTGAGAGGTGCAGTTACGCGTCCTAAAACCAGGAAGTAAGCTGCTGGTTCCCTCGACAAAAAGCAATGGGATTTCTCCAAAGGGTTTTGGAAAATAGCTGGAAATAAGGTCTGTGGAAAACAAACCTGTTTGATAAATGCACGTTTTGTTCAGCCGGATAATTTCCACATGTCTACCCTACTTTTATAATTTTCAAATACTAAATCTAATCGATAGATTATAAAAGGGTTTTAGGACGCGTCACTGCACCACTAGAAAACAACTCCATCGATCAAGCAGGCTGAAACGTTCTCTCCCTCTTTTTCTCATGCTCCCTGTCACTCTCCTTTAACTCCTCCGGTGACTTTCTTTTATTTGAAGATTGTTTTTTGCCCGGCGCTTGGCCGGTTACCGCTGGTATTAAAAACATTAATGGCGAATGGTTAGGTAGCGCGATAGTCTGTAGTGAAGGAGCGCGCTCCCGCTCACGGGAGCCTGCTCGCGCTCCGCTCCGCAGCAAACAGCTGTTTGCTTTTCACCCAACAACGACAACCGACTCACAAAACGCTATGTTGTAGCGTTAATAAACGAAACAATTTAACTAAATTGCAAGTCAAAATACCAATACCACAGGACAATTCTTTTTTTTAAAGCAATATTTTTAGTGGCCCGAGCGGGCAAGTGGAAAGTACGTTATGCTGGCCCGGGGTGTCTAAATAGTGCTTCCGGGCCAGCGGGCCAATTATAATGTCGAGCCCTGCATACCAATAGCCTAACAACAAACCTTATTATATTAAACACAAATCTGAAAAGTATATCCAAAAACAAAACCAACACTGTTAAAATCAATCAATATCTTTCATCTCAGGGGGAAATCCTTTACTGTGACACCCCTACCTGGGAGATGTGGTTGATGGAGGACTCCATGCGTCGCAGTTGCGAGGCCTGGATGTCCAGCAGCTGCAGCACATTGTTAGCTAAGGCATTGATCTGGTAGGCCACACTGGCCAGAGACTGGGTGGTGTAGGCCTTGGTCTCCTCTAGGGCCTTCTTCTTGTCTTGAGCCTGGCGGAGAGAGGAAACAAAAACACAGAAAGTCAGAAAAATATGTAAAGGATGTGTTGGTAGACGAAAGGGAGTAGTTAAGCTCCAATAGAGTAGTGCAGGAATGAGCCCTAAAACCAAGAAATTATTTAGCATGGGAGTTAGCTTTTTACCACATTCAGTTACCTCGTCTTGAAGTCAACGTTTTATTTAACGTGTTTTTCAGATGTTGTTGACACAAGCTTCATAGACTTTTACGTTTTGTTAAATACCCCACTTGTTAATGTTAACGTGGGATAACGTCATCACGCTGAACACAAGTCCACCTTAAGCTAGGGCTGCTCAATTAATTGTATTTTTAATCGCAATTACGATTTTGGCTTGCAACGATTATGAAAACAACATAATCGAAATAAAACGATTATTTTTTTATTTTTAATTTTTCAGTTGAATTATACTTAAAGTTCAGGGTAATCAACTGTTAAAAACATACTGTTCAATAAATGGATGTTTTCAAAGTAAATGGATAATCGTTTTTAATAATCGTGAATTATTGACCCAAATAATCGAGATTATGATTTTTGCCATAATCGAGCAGCCCTTCCTTAAGCTTAGCGGTGTTGAAGTAAAGTCATGTAACTGGGATGTAGTTTGCTTATAGCCAACGTTAGATTAGTACTGCTAGCTATTGCATTTACACTTCAAAGATATCATAAAAGTTGTGTTATAGATTGAGATAAGCCTGCTAAACAAAACATGTAAGTATCATAAACGTGTTTGCCTACAAAACTTCACCACTCTATCAAGCTCAAAAAGAAATGCTACAATATCATCCCAATCAGTTGTGTGAGCAGTGAATGAGAGGGCAGATTTCCACAGAGAACTATATTTGACATGTTTATTCTCAGCTGTATTTGAACTGCGAAGATCTGAAGGGAAAATGTACAAGAGTTTACGATTCTCAAAGGAAATGACTTTGTGGAAGCAAAGCAGCCTTGAATTGGACAACAATAACTTTCGAATAACCCAGATGGGCAACATGGGACAGGTGCACGGTGGGAGCTGTGCCCAGTGAGCAGGAATGCCAAGACATTTCCTAGGATCCCAAATCTCCACCCGGCTGCGTGAACCATCTGTTTCTGGAGGCCTTTAAATAGCGAAGGGACCGAATGGACATATTTATAGTTTGGAAACAAAACAGTGATAATGGAGCAAATGGAGCCACACCAACAGGGTACAGTTGGTCTTTTGCAAAAAACATGAAGCAGTATTACAACTAGGGCTATGCAATTAATCATATTTTAATCGCAATTACGATTTTGGCCTGCCACAATTAGGAAAACAACATAATCGAAAAAAATAATAATAATAATTTTGCTTTGCTATGTTTTGCACTGCATATTTGATGTATTTTATTTTTGTTCTAATTTATTTGTATTTATCATATTTATGTGTTTAGTAGCTTGTGGAAGTGCGCTCCAAAATATTTGTTGAACTTGTTTATTGGTATTTATTATTTTTGATATTATTTATTCAAATGTAAATATAACTGTATAATCTTTTTTTTATTTTTTTTTATTGGTTTTTCAGTTTAATTATACGTTCAGGGTAATCAACAGTTAAAAATATATTGTTCAAATTATTATTTGTATTTAGTTTAAAGGTCCCATGACAAGGCCATTTCTACTGATCATAGTTCCATTGTTGAGGTATACTAGAATAGATTTACATTGTGCAATTTTCCAAAATCACATTGGTTTCTCATACAGCATCTCTGTATAGTATGTGTCCTAAATGGCTTGTTGGAGCTCCTGCCCCCCCCCTTCGCCCACTCTGTTCTGATGAGTCAACCGCCGTTAAAGCGGAACATCAGTCATTATGTGTTACAATGGCGTTTGTTAGCAACCGGAAAATGACACCAGTAATGACAAACAGATGAGAATGCTGCGTGGGGTCTGGGTGCCGTGTTGGCGGGACGTTGCGCGGCTCGCTGCTGGGAGGAGCGGACAGTGTGAGGTGGGTTCATTTCCTGCTTGCTGCGTGGGGTCTGCGAGACCGCGAGACATCGCGAATGAACGTGGGAGGGGGGGGGATGCTGAGGGGGTTGCAGCACCCCCATTTGTGAGGCTCCACTAGCACCCTACTTATTATTTTCAATATGAATAATTCCATAAATGTAGTTTTTTCATTGAAAAATTCCTCATTACATGTTTTTAATTAAAAGATGCCAACCAAAAGTTAACAAAGTACGTTAAGATGTATTCATTTTAATCAAGTTGCATGGAATGTGTATAGTATGCAGTGTTTCCCCTAGGTTTACTGCCTTGGCAGGGTGCTGCTCGGGTACCTCGAAAAAAAAATTCGGGGCACCCAGATTTTTTTTATCCTTTGGAGCAGAGAGAGGGGCTGTGGATTATTGTTATTGATATCGTACAGTAACAAAGTATTTGTACATTAAAAAGTAATAAAGTACAGTGTTACTCTGTACTTTATTACTTTAATTCAAACTGTATTCCCTTCTTATCATGTAGCCTACACTTCTTCCTTTCATTGATACATTTAAATCACCTGACTACAGCATATAACATACCTGCTGCAACCCTGTGCTGCTGCTGCTTCTCTCTGCCTCATCCTCTATTGCTGGACGCAGCTCCACCTCATCTGATCTCTGATATGAAAGCAATCGTGTTATGATCATATTGAGCTATTGGTGTGAGTCTAACATTAAACAAGCAGTCTGCTTGTCATACATTGCTGACGATACATTTTAAGTGGCAATTTGTTGAGTCACTGCCGCTAAATGTCGGTAGCATCAAGCTAGCAAATCCTGCATTAGCCTCACATCAACAAGTGACAGAACATCCAATTATCCTGAGCTAATTTACTGAATAAACCAACTCACATCTCCTGTCTTTTTTTTCACCCAACTCATTAGACTATTCTTCTGCTGGCGTTTGATTGTTGTTTTCTGTCAAATTCAATACTGTAGTTCAAAACCGCGGTACCTGCTCACCATCTGTGAGCTATTTTTAGAATGCGCACGCTACGTTCGTTGTCGCGTTCGCGCGCGTCCACCTGGGCAGGCTGTGTGTGTCCTTCTCCTGTGACGATAACGGCTTGCGGTTAAAAAATAATAATAAACAAAATTGAAACTGGGGGGACACACAAACGGGCAGACTGCAGAGCTGTTGTTCTCCTCCTTTCCTCCGCTCTTGTCTCTGATTGTGAGTGTGTGCATTCTCGTGAGTGTGTGTGTGTGGGGGGGGGGAGCCCCGCCCTTCAGAAACAGAGCGGAGGGAGAATGTGAATATGCAAGGCTGTGGACACTGAAACATGCACATTGGATAAATAACATAGGCGTTTAGTTTATTTAATAAAAGAGCACATGTTCAATGTGAAAGTGACCGTAGATATATTACTTCAGTTGCAATTTGGTGCTATATATATATTTTTTTTTTTAAATAATAAAAAAAAAAAATGTAAATTAAAAAAAAAAAAAAAAAAAACCTTGAATTTTCAGGCAGGGCGCGGGGCTCCGTTGGCAGGGCGCAGCGCCCCGCCAAGACAATGGTAGGGGAAACACTGGTATGTAATGTATGTAATGCCCAACCTTTTATAATTTATACTTTTTTGATTGATATTTTTAACATAAGGAAAACATATATGCCATATAGCCTACTCTGTATTTGACTCATGGCAGCTACTAATTTCTAATAATAATTGAATAATTGTTACTATTTCCTGTTCTTATGCTAAGCTTATCTAATTATCTCTTGGCTGTAGTTTAATACTTAATGGACCGATGCCGTGTCAATCCCCCCATCTAACACTCCTCAAAAAAAAATGTTTAAATGTCAAGCTATTCCTTTAAAAGCCTTACTTACCCACATAGTTTGATCTATAACTGCTTATCAGTCACTTTGAATATTTTCATATCCATAGGCTCTAAACTAAAATCATATGAATGCCACAAAGACATCAACCAGCTGTTACCTAGCAACAATTTGGTCCGTGTGTGGTAACAGGAGGTTAACAGCCTGCATCATGTCACCAAAAAGGGCCATCTGCCCACCTGGAAACCACCTGCAGCCCCAAAGTCTTTAGTATCGTAAATCTTACTGAATGTGATGTCTTTCACAATGCCTGTTTATTGTATAATGTAGTAAATATGCTCACTGTGCCACCTTAACCTGACTTATTTGCCATCGCATACTAAAATTAGGGGGAAAAAATACACAAATGTACCAGCTTTAGTGTGGTTTGCAGAAATCCCCAGGTATGCTGAGTAATGTTTCCAAAGCCATGAACACAGACTACTGAAACTGATTGCAAGGACCCACTTTACTGAAGGATATATATATAAACATGCTTATTACACGGCTTAGGTGAATACTCGATTCTGTATACGGATTATCTCTCCTGCTTTCAGATATTATGCTTCATATTAAGCTTACAAAAGGCTTCTTCTAAGAGCTTCACTTGGAACTTCTTTTTTGTGAGACTCAACTTTAACAGTGCACTGAAGTAATGCAATGTCTGGGTGCCAGGTCATGCTGAGCTCCAGGTTTGGCACCTTCCTGAACCTCATGAGTCATGATGAATGGCTGTGAGTCAGAGGGGTATCATGTGAGCAGCCGGGGGTGAGGAATTCTGAGGGGGTCAACATCAGGGAATTATTAAGTACATCCATGGGTTTCCATCTAACACCCCTTTACTCATACATCTTTTTATAGAGTGGTGTAGGAATATAATGCGGAAATATGTTGGATTGTTGGCACTTCAGGTTCACTGGTCCCGAACTGTCAACTGTTTTTAAAAAATATTTTGGTTAGATTCCTAAAATAATGTTTTACAGGCTTACAAAATATTCATGTTTGTGTTTTACGACAATATCCAAAGCCTATGTGTCATAAAAAACTATGGTTGCTAACATGTGGCCAAGTGAGACCACTAAAGGTCATAAAGATTAACCTTAGCAGCATTTAGCTTAGCGGTGACGTGAAGTCATGTGACTGTCTTGAAACGTTAGCCTTTTATTTCTGAAAATTGCATTTTTGTTTTAAAAAATCATAAGGTATTGTTAATATGTTGAGATTATCATGTCAATCAAAACGTGTAAATATGAATACTTGTTTGCTATTGAGCTATTTTTCTGATAAAATTCAAAAGCCAATGGAAGATTGAAGTAGAGGGAGGCCTTGAACTGCCAACCGAAAGACATCATCCCTGAAGCACTAAATTGAGAGGAACAACTGTATTCTTTAACTTGGAAACCAAAACTGATACTGGCTGGTCGATCTAAAAAGTGCCACTCATACATATTGATTTGCACATTTGTGGTTTTGATATGCAAAGCTCATACTTGAATAACATTAAAGTGGTGTTCATTTTAAGATCTAGCATTTTTGAACGGGTCAATCCAAAAACAGCACTGTTCAATATTACACCAGATATCATCTAAGAGGTGCTATTTTGATATACAAAGGCATTTCGAAGGGTACTAACAACGCAGAGTTCTTCTTTCATGCCCACAAATCATTTTGTCGGCGACAGCTTTTAAAATGGATTACTTCAAATATCTAATCCAAGAATAAACTTCGTCTTTTTTCCAACATAGGAGTAGATTTACATATCAAGGCATGCGCTGCCTGGGTGTTATTTTGAGCAATTTTTGATATGCAGGTCAATGTTGAATGTATAAACTGCGTTTTTTTAATTTTAAACTAAGAAGAGTGTTTAGAATAAAGTTGTTACATGCATCCAATAGTGCACTAATGTACCGCTTCCTCACTCTTACAGTAACTCACTGTTGTGATGGTCCAGTGTGTTCTTATGCATGCACAATCCGAGTTAATGTTTTTACTATCCCTGAAGAAATGGTCATGCTGCAGCACTAACATTCAAGCATCTTCAATATTCCAGGCAATATTGTAAATATTGCAGAACGTGAATGAGACAACATTACATGGTATTGGAAATCACCAGAGATGCATTACATTGCTTTTATCCAAAGTGACTTACATACTCAATACTGTGGGCAATCCCTACAGGAGCAACTTGGGGTGAAGTTTCTCAGGGACACAACGACATGCTGACTGCAGTGGGGTTTGAACCTGTGCTCCCTTGATCCCAACACCAACGCACTAGTCCACTACGGCACAGCCTTCCTTATGCATATGCGTGATAAGCACCATGCATCCACTTCTCATAAATATATTAAGAAACAACCTAAGCATATTAAATAGTATAGGATGTGGTCAATGGAATAACTTAATTTTCTCAAAGAAAATAAACCCCTGTGTGTTGCCTAAAAATGTATATCTTCCTGACAAATCTTACAAGATTTAAATGGGGTTAATTAAACTTATTTGGAATTATTTGCATAAGTGCAGCTCTTTTTAAAAAAACTGGATATTCTGGACCTTTATAATATCATGGCACTCATACAATATACACAGTATCATGTATGGCTTTATGATGTTGGGTTACAGACATGGGTAATCAGATGTCATGAGAAGGGACATTGTGTTAGGATGCTACGACGGAAAGCCATCCTTTTTTTGGACAGTTGTGCTAACCCCCTAGGGTCAAGTTATTAACCAGGTGTTTTCACAAGATGTACTCAACCAAGATTATAATTTTATTTCCATCCAATCATCAAAATTACTTAAATGTTAAACATCCCCTAGGGAACATGTAAAAAAATAATCAATAAATCAGCCATATGGTTTAACCTCTAACCCACTGCTTCTAATAATAGATACGTTTAGCAACAGAAGATATGACATTTCCACCGAACTAACCACAAAGGCAGTAACTGTGAGACCTAAATATAATGTCATAACAGCAATACCTTTGAGCTTAATATTAAAGTTATCGGGTAACTTTCTGCACAATAATACAGTATATAAGCAGTGTAACCTGCATTGCTTTCTCACCACCAGAATCAATAAAAAAGACCATGCTGGAGCACAGTAGGGTTTCTGTCAACAGACGCTGCTGTTCACACTTCATCATTTAACCTAGTGATGATATATGTTAGCTCACACTCCACTTCAACTGAAACAATTCTCACTGTGGCAATGTAACAGAGCGATGGGATTTATTGTGAGGAACTCTTCTGGCTAGAAATCTTCCAAATTGTTTCAATATTTTATACGCGCTAGGCCATGAATCAATGAGATTTTGTCCGATCGAGACCCCCAAGAAGACCCCCAATCTGGAAAATGTTGGTGTTTGCTGCTACACGTATAACATTATTTTGAAGGTGTATTACCCTTTTTAAAACAGTTCCTTACATTAAATAAATAGATCACTAATCAAACGTGTTCACACTGTGCTTCTGATTCATACTTTCCCTAACCCTGATTTAGCATTCAATCCTAATATGCAAAAAGCAGCAGACGCCTGCAACTCAATGCATTTGATTACAAGCAAATGATCCATTAACATGATCTGGAGCCATGTTGTCAGCACTGTAGCAGCAAACACATGATATGTCTGCATCATGAGCAGCTTTACTACACATCTAGGTCGTTTCCCCCTAGAAGTCTATTAATAATATAATGATACACTAATTATAAACAACGTACAGATCCTAATGTTAATGGATAATGGGAAATCGTTATAGCATGACTAGTGAGTAGGGTAGTAGTAGTATGGTCTGTACTAAACATGCTACAGTTAAACCCAGTTTATAGGGACTAATGGTATGTTTCTAAATGCTTTTCGAGGGTAATAACACACATATTTTTCACGAGTAAAAATGTCTCTTTAAAGATTTCATTGGCGGTGTTTGCTTTATAACGCCGTTATGTGGACCAAACGCCTGTCATGCAAAAAAGGAAAATGAACGCTAATGTCGAAATGTATAAAAATGCAGGGGGGAATATTATTTTGTCAGAGTTACCTATCAGAGAATGTGACAAAACCACTTGGTCATAACAACGACACACCCTCTGTAAGCCCCCAGCAGCCTTCAACACACAGCCTTTAAATGTGAGCACGTCTCCGGTAAACCGCAAGGACTAGCTAAAAAAGAGAAAATACCGAAATGCAGCCATGCCTGATAACACTGCACTAAGCCACGACTGAATTATTATACCGGGAGAAAAGGCCACTACGTGTAGATAGCGGTTTTAAGGATCCCTTTCGTTAGGACCAGCATTTCCTGTCCCTGTGGTTTTACTCACTTCTACTACAGCACCGCAGACACGACGGAGAGAGCGGATACAATTACCACATTTAACGGTGGTTGGGTATCTCTTACCTGAACATAATTGTTTTCACAGTATTCCGCAACCTTGGACAGGTTCTGGTAGCTTTCCACAAGCGCTCTTTTACCGGCAGGGATTTCCTCCTCTAATAGCATTTGTAGCTCTGCCATCTTACATCCCTTTGCATTTCTCTCCTCTCTCTGTCCTTTTCATTGAGGCGAGGCGGTGATGCTCTGGTGTGTCGCTGAGAGAGGGGCTCCCCCGCCTGGCATTGTGGGGCCGCTGGCCTCCGATTCACAACAGCCTGTGACAAATGGCAGCTACGTCACAAACGTCGGCCGGTGATTGGCCGAGAGGCCGAGGAGAAGAGTAACAGACCAATGACATTTCACCATGATGACGTGTGAGTCCATAAAAACTAATGTTATAATAATAGCATTAATTATAATGTGTTTTTCTATTATTGGCATGACATTTTTCATATAATTATTTTAAAATAATTTGTGTAAAATAATTTCTTGCAGAACTTTATGTATTTTTCTTTTCATGGCTTAATCATATTGTATGTTGCATTGTGTCACTGAGGAAGAGTGTATACCTGGTCAATTGAAGATAATTTCATAGTAACACAACGATAACTTACACCAACATTTTCATCACATATGTCCTTTAAATAGTCATCACAATTAATAAACTTAAGTTGAATATATGTATCCTAATAACATTTTGGAAGCCTTGAACATGGTATAAACAGAACAGTACTAGCCTATTACATTATTAATGACTTTGTTTAAACTGTGGTAATTTGTATCAAATAAAAAGATAACATTTTACAATAAAACTTCTACACTACCGTTTATGTATCAACCTACATAATACCCACAGAGGACTCAACATTTAAAGTGCACAACTAAAATTGAAATATGTACTTAAGTCCGTGTAGTGTATTTCAACATATGGTGTGTTAACATATTTTACTGTTATGCTTACTCTACAAGAAAAAACCTCACGACACTACATTTCCCATAAACCACCGCGGTTTAAATCCCGGCACAGAGGGGTTTGTGGGACATGACGGATTCAACGTCACGTTTTAAACACATTTCCCAGAAGCTTTGTTTCATAAAAACTACATTTCCCAGATATTTTCAGTTTTCAAGACGTTGACAGCTTGGCTCATCCTTGACCCGAGTCGGAATTGGCTTTCTGCTACATATTGCAGATAAACACCGGGCTAATGGAATAATTAGAGCACCGGCGAATATGATCTTTGTGGTGAGTGTCTATCAAATCAAACACATCAGGAATCCTTCATGTTAAAGCATAATATAGTGTATTCTCGCTGAACCGACAAGGGCTAATTAGACCAGATTTATCCGAACATCTCCCAGGTTACAGAGGAAACAGTCTTCCTCCTTAGATAACACAAGTGGCAACCAGCTGCAGTGATGTCAAATTGTGTGCAAGTGTCCCTCCCTGTTGACGTTTTGCACTATTTCCTCATTAATTGCTTTATATTTATGTTCAAGATGTGAGGACTCCTTCATTTCCTACTATTGGGACTCAGCATGGCGGAGGAGGAGGAGGACAGACACAGCCTGGAGGCGAAATTTGTAGCAGCAGTTAAAGTGATCCGGAGTTTGCCTGAAGATGGTGAGGACTTATTTTGTTACTGTGTCCAATTCTATGAATGAAGGGTTCTATTTTGAGTTATTTGCTGTATGTTGTGTCGGTGCTTGTTTGTGTGTAAACACTACAGGTGATTGACCTACATGCAGAGCTCCTGTCTGGCCCTCTATTGACAAAGCTGCTATAAGGATAAGAGCTGATTAACTGTACATGTAGTTTCTCAATAACAACTCCTGTAGCGCGTGTTGTGTCTCAGAAAAAAAAAATGTCAAGCTGCCTTGCAAATCTGTTTTTTCTTTTGTGTTGGAAATTATTTTTTGAGCAATAATACTGGAAAACAGAAGAAAAAAAGGGATGCTGGAAGTCGGAACTAATGTCTTACGACGCTGGTTGGTTTCAATTAAAAGGTTGTCCAAGGGAACAAGTGTATAGGCTGTATGCCATGAGTTCTGCCAAACTTTTGATCTGCATATTTTACCTGACTCTAGTACATTTACTCAACTACCATATTAAAGGGGCCATATTATGCTAATTTGTATGTTGTGCCTCTACTATGACATGTTTACATGCTTACATTTTCTAAAAGGTCTTTATTTTTCTCAAACTTCTCACACTCTGTGTCAAACCAGAGCCCAGTCTGTTGTGATCGGTCAAACACTTAGAGATGTCCCGCCCCATAGGCTATTGAGTACAATGTGTTGGAGCGCTAGCCAATAGAAGTGTGAGTGTTAAGTAGTGATGTCACTATGTTACAGAAGAAAACAAACAAGTCAAATGGAGAAGTTTCATGCAGGGGGGGAGTATGTGGGAGATAAATTCCCTCTGGAGGGAACTTTAGGGATTTTAGCCTTTGCAGACCATTTACATGCACAAAAACCTATTTAATTAACCCACTTGTAAAAAAATGCCTAAAGTCTAATGTTTGAATATATTAATGTATGTATATTCTAATAGATAGGGATAAGCTAAAAACATGAATTAACATCTTTTATAATTCTATTCATTTCTCAGGTCCGTTCCAGCCCTCTGATGACATGTTGCTGATGTTCTGCAGTTACTATAAGCAGGCCACCTTAGGGCCATGCGACATCCCCAGGCCTCATGGATTCTGGGACTCTCATGGAAAAGAAAAATGGTACTTATATTGATTTAATTAAGAGGTACTGCTCATGCCACACAGTAGAATGACAGTTTGTGTATTTTGCATGTTATACACTATCATTTTATACTATCAGTCTCACTTCCTGTTTATTTGCAAAGGGGCTTAACAAGCCTGAAATACCAATTCTCCAACGTCATAGCTCATTTAAAAAACATTTGCTACTGCAAAATGGTGTGGGTATATCTCATGGATAATCCTGCCGTAAAATACAGCTTTTAATAGTTTAGTGAGTTTTTTCCAAAATTGAACATCGCTGCAACTGCATATGTTTAGTCTTTCAGTGTTCACTTTGTGTTACCAGGGATGCATGGAGCTCTTTAGGAAATATGACAAAGGAGGAAGCCATGAAGAATTATATTGAGGATATCCAGATGGTAAGTCCATTAAAAAAAAAAAACTCAAATTGAAAAAAGGCAACATTCATTACTGTACACACCTCTCCTTACGTTGATTTCATGACATATTGTAGTGGGAAAAGTGTGCGGCCCTATCACCCTGTATCTATTTATAATATGTAATTATATAGGCGGACCATTTCTCTGGGTCTATAAGGCTACTTTTCCTTCTCTTCCTTACTTTTTTCTGGTGCCTTATTGAAAGTGTTGCTTGTGTTTTTGTGACAATTTGAAACTCTGCATATTTGAGCTTTACAGTTATTACTTTTGTGTGTTTTCAGATTTTGGAGACCATCCCAATCTCAGATGAAGTGTCCGACCTGGTGCAGAAGCTGGGCAACTTCTACACAGACGGAGAAAGAGAAGAAGGAGAAGCTGAAGATCATGAGGTGGACAGCAGACCCTTCACCAGGCCTTTTGCAAATCATGCAGGTAGTGTACAAAATCAGCCATGCCATGATGAAAGCAGAATACCATCCATGGAGAGCACGGCTGCCCGAGTGATACGTAGCACTGCTATTCATCCTCTTTGTTAGACACACAGATGACATCTTTTTAAATTCTGAGCCTGTCTTACTTGTGTTTTATCACTAGATGAGCTGAACAGGCAGCTTAAGAAGCCGACAATGGAAGGCAAGTCTTTGGTGTTTGCAGTAGCTCTAGAGTTGATAGATCCCATAGTACAAGGTTATTTTAACCTAATTAAGTTGCTTTCATTGTTTAATATAATAGCTCAAAAGTGATAAGTGTACATTGTCCTTGGATTTAACCCGAGGAAGTGTAAGAAATAAAAAAATGTAAATGAAAGAAGTGTGTAATTTGTGACGTATGTGCTGTAGTTGGTCAGTGTGTTGGCTTTTTGCTTGGCGTAGATGTTGTCGGAGCCGTGGTCCGTCCACTGTGTGTACTGTCTCTGTTTGGTGTAGAGTAACATTGTGTGATGTAATACTTTGATAAAGACTTAATCAATAGTGTTTCCCTCATCGTTCAGGCTATGGGGATCTGTGGGATGATATACAGAACGTCCATGAAAATGACAGCACTGTTCATGGCTTAAGTGTCAGTAGCGAGGAGGCATGGGGGAGCAAGGAAAATAGTGAAGTGGAGAGAAATGAGGAAAGTAGTGATTGGAGGAAAAGTGAGGAAGAGGATAATGGAGATGAAGAAGACAATACAGAGGACGAAGACGAGGAGGGGCAGGAGGAAAAAGGTACTGTCTCTAGCTGTAGCGTTTTTGTGATGTGAAATGTGCTGTGTTCTTAGTGAATCGTTTTTACGTTATGGGTGGAGATATTCTCTGTTTTTTAATATTTCCCTTTACGAACGCAATGCCTGATAAATATTATTCATCTGTTCATTAGAGCTCCAATGAGTTTACCAAGAGCACATCAATGTTTGACTGGGTAACATGTTTCTTCATTAACTCGTACAGATAGAGAATCAGATAAATCAAAATCCGTTTAATTGTTGATTCGATTTTCACAAACAAGAAATGTCCTTTTTTTTTTACAGCACTTAAACAAAGAAAGATAAATTAAAGGGGCCCTATTATGCTTTTTGAATTGTCCCTTTCCTGTAGTGTGTTGTAAAGTTGTTTGTGTATATAAATGAATCCCAAAGTTTCTCTTTCACACATTCTGAAAGGAATTACGAAGACATACTTTATCAAATAAGTTTAATATCTGAATCAAGATCAAAGGGTTGTGCCATTTCAGAACAACTTATTTTGTGTAGAAATATGCAAGTGTATCCCACATTCATCGTTACTACCAGAAATACTCACAAGTGTACCCAAATGTGTGTATCACGCCGCAGTGGAAAATAGTCCCTTACAATTATACAGTTTACCCTTGTAACAAATGTTACTTTTGAACATATGTTAAAAGTGTCTGACCCCGATTGTTTTAGCAATCTACTTCGCCTTGTTGTGAAAGTCATTTGAATATTTGTGACCTATTTGCAACCTTAAACAATCTCCGAATAATGCTACGTTTTTATGTAGCACATTTGAATTATTAACGTTTGCACTACTTTCTTTTAATTGTCCTCTTTATTCTTAATTTAAGTAGTGGTAGCAAAATAACTTTATTTTATTTTTTTATAACATTTTGTCTACAATGACAGTGACACATTTGAATGCATTTCAAGGGTGTAAGATGTACATAGTGTCCTTTGAAAGCAAATGAATATGATGTATTATCCCTGTGTATCCATTCATATAAACAAGAACAGCCTTTCCATAAGATTCAATAAAGTATTTTTTACCAAATACATCCACGGCAAGTTATGGCAAGACACAGGGCTTATTAAAAAAGAACTGCACCTTTTTCTCACTGCATGTGTCATACTCTTTCTCTTTTTTTTACTGTCTAAGGTTGGAGGCCTGACCCGACGCTGCTGATGGTGAACAAGAGGTGGAAGTCTGACACCAGGGGTTCCAGCAGCAGCATGGAGCCCAGCGTGTGCTCCTTCACCAACGGGACACACAGCTCCCTCAACAGCGAGGTGGAGGAGGAGGAGCTGGCCTGCTCCATAGAGCCCTCCATTGAACAGTATAACTCCTACATGCACTTTAATGGACACCAGAGTGGTAAGATGAAACTCTAATGCAAAAGGTGTACATATTTTTTAATAATACTATACATTTCAACCTGTCGCAGCAGCAAAAGTATTACAACAATTACAAAAAATATGATTGTTATAAATGTTATGTTTTTGATGTAGATGAACAGTGAACAATTATATTATTTGATATATTTTCCATGTTCAGGTCATAGTGAAGTAGTTCCTGAGAAGAACCGCCGGTCAACAGACTCGGACGAGGAATTCTGTGACTCAATGGAGCATCTGGCCATGGAAGAGGTGAGGTGTCCCTTCTCAATAGTATGCACCACATTAAATAATTACTTTTACCATTTTAGAAAATGTGCCTATTCTCTTTCTTTACAAAATGTAGATGGTCAAAACCAATGAGCTCATCTATCAGTACCTCAGCTCAACACATGACTACAGGAAATCATTGCGAAATGGAAACATTCTGAAGTAATAGTCCAGTACAAAAAAATATATAACAGAGAAATGTATCTATAAGGATGCTTAAGGATACTTGATAATTTGACAATTACATTGTGTTCCCTTAGTAAGGCAAGACCCTGAAAGATGTCAACACTGAGGCATTTACCAGGTGGACTAA
Organism: Notothenia rossii; assembly: GCF_949606895.1. Taxonomy (NCBI): domain Eukaryota; kingdom Metazoa; phylum Chordata; class Actinopteri; order Perciformes; family Nototheniidae; genus Notothenia; species Notothenia rossii. The sequence goes on along the minus strand of NC_136907.1, from coordinate 54,250,512 downwards.
GTTAAGTTCCTTAGGGTTCAGGGCTTAATGCTTTAGGGGTGATCATTGAGATTTGGCCCTCTAGTTTGCCAATGCCATATGTTTTTTTTAGCTGTTGGAGCTGGAAACAACTAAACGCTGAACTTTTTAAGGCAACCATAATGTTAAAATGAACTCTTATAAATAAAAACACAGTAGGAAAATGTTTAAGTGGTTAGACGAAGAAAAGGAGAGCCCAGACCGGACAACAGTGTTGTAGATGCCTGCCCCACCCTAAAGCATATGCTACTGTATCTTCTCTTCTACTCTAAATGAGACCATTATTTATAAAATAAACATCCTGCTGTATCAACTAAGTCTTAAAACCATCAATTGAGACTATTAACTCATTAGGAAAACATTGACTGAGGTAATAAATCAAGTAAGAAGTAGGGCCATTTTCTCATAGAATTCTATGCAAAAATCAGAGGAGCTGCCCCCTGCTGGCTATTAGAAAAACACATGGTTAGGGAACATTGGCTTCACTTTTCAGACCAAGAGTGTGCCGCTTGGTTCTGAACTTTTACCATTATTATTATTATTATTATCATTATTAAGACCACACAAACCGTGCCTGACCTTTATTTGTTCCTACTAAGGGCCTGTCAACGTCAAGAATACGCTCCTCTGGATCAGCAGCTGTCCCAGTGAGGCAAAGGGATCATTGGTTTGAGAGCAACACGACCCTGAATGCAGGAGAGGATCAAGTGCTCATGGGAGATTCTTACTTTAAAGAAGGGATTAGTGCAAGCAACACCACTTCCTTGTCAAGAAGAGGGAGAGGTGAGACTGTCGACTGTGATTCATACTTACACTGTAACATACCTTCCTCCTAAAATGTCAAGGCATAAGACACCATCAAATTAAGCGCTCATTCACAAGCGTTAAGATATCTTTTTTTTACTCCAGGTTCACCGTTGCCAGGGACTCCCTGCGATTCTCAGCATTCTGCCAGTGTAGATGCTGTTTGTTGTTGTGTGTCACATAGCAGATATCCTGTCTGCGTTGCCAGGGAAAACATCAACGAGCAAATAGCTACCGCTCTGCTGAGGCTGCAGCATGACATGTCCAGGGTGTTGCACAGGCTGCACGCTCTGGAGGCGCTGACGGTGTCAAAGGTGAGAAACCAGTGTGGGTGTTACCCACAGTGTGTACTGAAATGTATCATTGTTTATGACTGTCTCCATGACAATTTATCATAGATTTATTCATAGATGTAAATGTTTTTCTTGTTCTTGCATTTTAAAGTCAAGATCATCTTCGCCAAAGCAGGAGGACGCCCTGGCAGGAGCACAAAAGGTTTTTAGCATCGTATTTTAAAGGGGACCCTATTGTGCTTTTGAGGGTTTCCCTATCCTGTAGTGTGTATTATAGATTGTTGTGCTTGTCTGCAAAGGCTAAAATCACAAAGTTCCTTCCAGAGGGAGTTTCCCTCCCACATAGTCCACTGGACTCCTTTGTTTACGTAACATAATGCCATCACTTTGTAAGACTCACACTTCTATTGGCTAGCTAGCGGGACATCTCTAAGCAGTTGACCAATCAAAAACGCAGCAGCAAAGGCAGTATGAGAAAAATAAAGAGCTGTTTGCACATTGAAGCATGTAAACATGTCACAGTAGAGACACAACATGCAAATATTAACCCGAAAATGAGCACATAGGGCTGTTTTTATGACAAAGTTGTATCCAATCAGAAAACAATGGATTTTTTCTATTTACAGTTCTTAAGACCAGCTTGGTGGCCTTTTGACTTCTCTCCACTCACTGTGGTGTTTACTACACTCTGGCCTGTGGTTGCCCATTGGTTCGTCCAGGTTTACTTACAACGCAGGAAAAGGTGAGGAAAATGCTGATCAAAATCATCGCAAATTACTTTTGCTTTATAGGCGTTTTAAATGTTTTATCTTTTCTCCTCACAGGAAAATCGCCTGAATTCTCTGACCTCAATCAAACAACTTGACGCTGGGATGAAATCGTTGCACTTTTGATGCGTTGTGGCTTTGTAAGTCACCACAACAGACAGGGTATAATGAGGGCAGCATTAGAAATGGAAAGCCACCTTGAATAAATTATTGGTCATATATTGATGTAAAAGGAGACTCTGCAATTTAGTGTAGCATTTTGACTTCCTGGATACTTTTGAGGTGTTTAAAATGTGTGCATTATAAAACTGGCACATTAACAGTGAGCGTAGCATTAGGCAGTGATATTATTTATGAAATGTAGTCCAGATCACCAATAACTCAACATATAAATAACTTGCATCAACATGATCATACAGTAGCTGTGGACAGTAATCTATGACCCATAGTCATGCCAGTTATTTTATTTATTGCACATTTTATTTTGTTTATTTCATGTTTTTGTCAAACTGTTTTTTTCTAATTTCTAAGGACTTTTGTATGTATTGTTCAAATATAGACATTTAAGGTGCATTTCTTTTTAGACCAAATTAACATTCATTTGTAAAATTCTATATTTATTTTATCGCTTCAGTGCAATTCTATCCTACACATAAAGTGAGGAACAGAGTAAGGACAATCCATATATTTATTTGTGTTTCTTGTCAGCTGTAAACTGAAAATGAAACATTCTCTGTTAAAGCAAAGATGTGGTGCTTTTTAAATATACTGTACATATAAACATAGGACATTTTAATGCAATAAAATCATTATATGAAAAAGCAGAGTGGATCTTTGATGTTATTATAATATGTTCAATATGCAGCATAAGTTGTTGCTACTTCTGAAAAGGTGGAGTTGACTGTCTGTATAAACTGAGATTGAATATATAGCATATTTTTTTACATTAAAAAAGAATTGCATCATTAAAATTGTAGATAAACTAAAGGAGAATAAGCAAGATTTCAACAGGGATGCAAATCATGTCACAACGGTCACAACGCTATGGTTACAACCAGCGCCATATAGACTTCTATCTATATGGCGCTGGTTACAACGGTTACAACCTACAGTCTATGGTTACAACACGTGAGACGTCATATCCGGTTTATTTTCGGCTCTGTCCCTGAAGTTCGCAGTTTGATTTGTTATGCCTGTGAAGTAAAACAAACACGGCCCTTTAACTCCGGGACAGAGGAATACCTTGTGTAGTATAACAGGCATCGTGTACCAGCGAGAATTCAAACATGTTTTCTCTGTCAATGACAGTCCAACCACAGGTAAGAAAGCAGGAAGCTTTAGGCCAAGCTAACGTTAGCATTGTTGTTGTTTTGGTTGTGGAGTTCAGCATGCTAGCGAGCTAAATTAACCTTCGCTTGTTCTCTCATTAGCCAGACTGCTCTCGACCTCTTGTTGTTTTAAAGAGATACTTTATCGTCAGGGGACATTGTGTCACTATTGTTTTCTGTATATTTACCTAAAATAAACGGAAGTAAAGATTATGAGGTCGGTTGAGAGAAGTTTTAGCTAGCTAACACTTCAGTTCTGTGTCCTTAGCTGCCAGATGGAGAAACTGCGTCAATGAGCGACATGTTTGACTACTGGTGATTTTATAATCTATTAAATCAGCAGTTCAATCAACATATCTACTGATTCGCGATAATCACCTTTATACGGCTAACGTTACCTTATTTAGAACTAACCTAAGCTAGTAGCGTGTAAGCTTTTGGTTACATCATGTTGGTTTTATAACGCCATCCAGCTGATGTACCTGTGTGGCTACCTACTGTCTAAGTCATTGATCTACCTAAGTGTGTGTGTAATGATGTTTTGTATAATAGCCCACCTTTTCTGACTGTTGGATTACATGTGATGACAGGTGACATTACCTCTAAGCCACCTCATCAATGTCCTCCACTCCATGAAAAGCTCAGTGGGTAGCAGCCTCAGTGCCTCGTGCAGACCCAGAACTCACAAGGAACATGCCTCAGACTCAGAGCTACGGGGCACAGAGGTAAAGCATTGTTTCCTGTCCCCCCTTTTTCAATACTTTTTATTTAACTGCTTATTTCATTCACATAATGCACTTTGCTCAAAGTATACACTCATATTTTGTACATATCCTATAGGCAAATCTCAACCAAGATACAAGAAGAAGAGTACACATTTTTAACAAAAGGCTGTTCCTGAGTAACTTTGAGAGGAATATCATTGGATTCAATTACACAACTTTATATCTCAATTTAGGAAATTGTTATGTTACAGCAGCATGTAAACAAGGCATTGCACATGAATTAAAAATAAACGTAACAAGTAAATATATATTAACAGGGAAAGATATATATCTGAAGAATATATCTCAATAGAATACACAATATCTCAATATAATACGCAATATAAATATACAGTACAAGTTAGTAAACACTATATTCGGCCACAAACATTTTAACTTAGGGTACTACTTACTAGTGCTGCTCAATTAATCGTATTTTAATCGCAATTACGATTTTGGTTTGCAACGATTACGAAAACAGCGTAATCAAAATAAAACGATTTTTTCTTTTTAATTATTATTATTTATTTTTTGTGGGTTTTTCAGTTGAATTATACTTAAAGTTCAGGGTAATCAACTGTTAAAAACATACTGTTAAATTTTATTTTTCAATAAATGGATAATCAACAATCGTGATATCAATTATTGACGCAAATTATGATTTTTGCCATAATCGAGCACCCCTACTACTTACTTTATGCAAGTCAGCTATGTAACTTCAGTGTTTTAATTAAATGTACATATTTTTTATTACATATTTATATGTATATACATTTATACAAAATATATATATATATATATTCAATATATGAATGATTTAGGGTGATTGACAGTAGAGACCGGTTAAGAAAATAGCTGATAGCATAGCAATAGCATAGCTTCCATAATAGATTTCATGGATCGGTCCATGGATCTGTTGCCGCAGAGCAACATCCAATCTCATCCTCCAAAGTGTATAATGTTCATATGTTTGCAGCCCATGTTGAACCTGCGTGAGCTCGGCCTATCAGACCTGGGAGCGCAGCAGCTGGAGGAGCTGGTGAACAGTGCGTTACCACGCCTGAGTCCACAGGAGGCGCCACTTCCATTGGACGGACAGACGGCGTGGAGGACGTCACATCTCTCTACACACTCATTTTACCACAACAAACATGGTGAGAATGCTCATGTTTTGTCATTAACAGGCCTCCTATAGTGTACAATGCACCACCCACAGGAAAAGTATGTCGCATTTAGGGGGGAACTATTCCTAAATTAGTTTTCATTCGTGTATATATTTATCTGCAACTATTGCACCTAAATGTTATTGTTGGCTTACAAAGAGCCCTCAAGTCTGCATATGGTTTTCTTTATGGATTCCCCCATGTTGCTACGACATGATTCTACAGTAGCCCGGAAAGGACAAACCTTTTTCTGGCTCTAGAAAGGGCCTTTTATGTTTTGATGTTACCTGAAGGCCACTTAAGGTTCTCTTTCTGATTGGATAGAGATGGTGAGCTGACGGGTATACAGTTGCTCACAATATACCACCTCACTGCTAGATGCCACTAAATCTCACACAATGGACCTTTAAACAGTTGTGGCTGGTGCTTTTGCTAACCCATCATCATTCCTATATCAAAGTAACATGCCAGGACCTCACACACTTTCTATTGATTGCTAGAATATCAGAGTTCTAGTGAGTGAAGGTGGTGGTAAACATCAGTCTCAACATTGTGATGTCTCTGCTTTAGCTTAGATACTAGTTAGTAGTTTTAACAAGCAACCAGGGCCTCTGTTACCACTTTTTCTTAAAGGTTAATTATGCCAGGGATAACAGTTCAACCTTGTCCTCTGTTTGCAGGCTTCTCAGGTGGTGCAATGCCCATTTCTTCTTCCAGGCAGCACCTTTCACCTCTCCAGTCTGTCTGCTTAGAGCTGAAACACTGGCCAGGTAACTATGGATCAATATGTTATAGTTTATTAATAATCGAAAACATTGCATTCAGTTGCTAATGAATTACCTTTACAACAATATAGCGTTACTGAGAGAAAAACTCATATTCCATTTAATCATCAATGTTATCTATTATTACTTATTTTTATATTTACAATGTTTACGCTCATCTAGGTTATATATATATCAGCTGTTGAAATGATTGGCTCATGCTTACTGTATATTTCAGTGTGGGTCCCCACCAGAGGCTTTAAAACGTTAAAGAGCAAAACCAGACGACTGCAGTTAGGCTTAGACCGGCCCCTGGAGTCTGAGGGGTTCACCCCCACCTTTATGAAGGTATGTGCATAGAGTTGTTGTTAAGAAGATTAAACAAGTCCTTAAACATGCTATCGATATTATCTAAAGAGTCTCTATTATGCTTTTTGTGTTTTTCCCTTTTCCTGTAATGTGTTCTAGTTTGTGTGTATGCAAATAGTCTGCAAAGGCTGAATTACCAAAGTTCCCTCCAGGGGGAGTTCCTCTCCCACCCCCCAGCCCCCCCTGCCTGAATCACCTCTATTGGACCCCTTTGTTTACTTCTGTAAAATAGTGAAATCATTATGTCACACTCGCGCTTCTATTGGCTATCGCTCCAACACATTGTACGTGATAGGCTTAGGGGAGGGACCTCTCAAGTGCTTGACCAATCACAACAGAGCCGGCCAGGTAACCAATCAGAGCAGACTGGGCTCTGGTTTCAGACAGAGGGTGAAAAGAGGGCAAAAGTAAAGACATTTTTTGAACATGAAAGCATGGAAACATTTCACAGTAGAGTAACAAAATATGAACCTAAAAATGAGTATAATGGGGCCTCTGCTTTAATCAGCACCAACATTTCTTTAAACAACTATCATATGTTACCTAAGATATTGACAGCAGCTGCCTGTTTAAGAAGCCTCCAGCAGTTCTATATTTAAAACATAAAGGCATAGAGGGTGCCCTTAAAGTGTTCAGGCCTGAAGAGTGAGTCCAGTGTCATAGCCTTGAGAGCTAGAGTTTAATAATGGTACAATATTCGGGCTTTGGGAATGCTGCTAACCAACCCTACCTCGTACTACAGGGTTTCCTGACACGAGACAAGGGGGTTGAAATTGAGAGTCTAGACAGCCTGATTAGGATAAAGAACATACCGGATGGACAGCAGGATTCTTTCAAGAGGGGCTTCGCTGAGGGTTTCCTGAAAGCCCAAACCCTGACACAGCGCTCACAAGGCAAGTTCAACATACACAGTCACTTAAACGTCACTTAAACGTTTGTATTATGAATCATTAAACAATTTTTCTCTCTCTCTCTTTTCAGACTCCCTCAGGAGGACTCGTCTCATCCTGCTGGTGCTGCTTTTTGCTGGGCTTTACGGTCTCTCCAAGACCCCCTTCGTATCGGGTAAACGCTCCGTTTTTAAAATGCATGAAATCTACTCCCAACAAGTCATTTTGAAGGAAAAACGAATTAAAGTTGCATGGTGCATATTTGACTGTTGCCGCAGCTCTCACTGCGGGGAACAAACATTTTAAAACTCCTTTTGCAAAGATCCCAAAAAAAACAAAGAGCACTCTGACACACCCACAAAGAAGCAACAAATCAAAGAGCACTCACTCTGAGCCAAAAAATACATGACCCAATTCATTGGACCACTGGCCACCCCATAGGCGGCACATTTGAGATCGGCCAAATTGTTATTCCAAACATCAGTATTGCTGCAGATTGAGACGTTTGTTGCATCGCTATTTAAATATGAATCTTTATTTTAAAGCTCATCATTTCAACTAACTCATCTATGCATCGAGCGTGTATCATCCCCTACAAGAAGGCTTGTTATGAGTGAGTCATGCTCTATGCAGACGACAACACATTCTAATCTGCAGCATTAGGCACTAATATTCCCAATAAACCCTCAGTGAGAGCCAGCGAGTGTTTGTGTGACCTCATTAACCCTGTCATGCAGTGTGATTTCAAACTTTAATCTAACCGTTTTTGACAGTACGGTTCCGAACCACAGCAGGCTTGGACTCAGCTGTGGACCCGGTCGCGGTGAAGAACGTGACGTTCGAGCACGTCAAAGGGATTGAGGAAGCTAAGAACGAGCTGCAGGAGGTGGTGGAGTTCCTGAAAAACCCCGATAAGTTCACGGTCTTGGGAGGAAAGCTGCCAAAAGGTACCGGCAACTTTGTCATTGTCTTATCTCTATGAGAGTGTGGTCTCAATTTAGGGCAGCATTCTTGTGTCTTTCTCTCATTCTTCCTCCTCCTCTTTTTCTCTTCTTCAGGTGTTCTTCTGGTCGGCCCTCCTGGGACTGGAAAGACTCTCCTGGCCAGAGCGGTGGCTGGAGAGGCCGATGTGCCGTTTTACTACGCCTCTGGGTCTGAATTTGACGAGATGTTCGTTGGAGTGGGAGCCAGCCGCATCAGGAATCTTTTCAGTAAGCACTTTTTTTTCAAGTGTTTTAATATCAAAAGCAACATTTTCCCTCTCTTTTCCTTAGTAGGAAACCTCTGGAGTGTGTAAAATGCACTTCTTCTGATTAGAGAGGGCAGCATTATTGAGGCCATTCATTTGTATTAATGTGCTAGGTTATGCTCCTGTTGTGTCAGTCGGAGAGAACAGAGACAATAACACTGTTTCCGCCAGACCAGGGCTGAGAGGGCGTCCACCCGGAGAGCGGGGGGCGGGGCTTGAATTTGGAATCGAGCCATCCCTTATGATACTATCTCTTTACGTTAGTGAGCCGGATCATTTGGCTCGGCTCTCTTAAAGCGCCGGCTCTTTCGGCTCCCAAGCGGCTCTTCATTTTACCACAGTTAACCAGGGAGCCTCAGTTTCGCTGCTGCGAGTCTCCGGCGCTCGCAGTTCATGCGCCGTGCTCCAGTAGCACCCCCCGGTTCATCACGTCCAAATCGCGCATGTTCCGTGTTGCTCTGTGGCAGGTACCGCTAGGGTTGCCAAAAAAACATGACATTTCAAGAGATTTAAAAAATTAAATAAATGTTTTAAGTAGAACAGAATAAGTTTTAATTATTTTATTGAACAATTATTTGTTTCATTGAAGAACGAAAACAGGAATGTTGAGTTAAATATTACTCATCCCCCCCAACCCCACTCCTTAAAATAATTAACAAAAATGCACCCCCCATCCAAAAATCCCCACAAAATCCCATTCAAAATGTTAAATGAAAAGAGCCCTTCTTCCTCCAAAAAGTCCCATTAAACATGCAAATCTTCCTTCAAGCAATCCTCTGCATTTTTGCTAAACCCTTTCAGTCAACGGGCTCTTCCTGGGCCTCATCAACATCCAACTCTGAGTCTTCCTCTTCAGTGTCACTGTCCAGCCTTGTTGAGGATAGCTCTGTGTCAGGTTCAAACAGCCTTAGGTTTGCCCGAATGCCAACCAGTTTTTCCACTCTCACATTTGTGAGCCTGTTGCGAAACCTTTGTGTGGTCTCAATAGCCATGCAGTAAGCAGTGTGCTATGGCATGGATATTCAAGTGTACTTGAATGGCATCTGTTTGTTTTAGTCAAGATTATGCTAAAATATACTTTCTCCAACTATGTTTAAGTTCCATATGAAGAGCCAACCTTCAATTTTGAAAATACCCAGTTTATTCCCATGGAAAGTTTCCATCTTTGAAAATTCCCAGAATTTTGCAACCCTAGGTACCGCCGATGTTGGGGTAACGATCTTCAATACTCCCACTAGACTCCTTTGCCCCTCCAACAGAGGGATGTCCTTGTCCTTTTTCCTTTTCGTCATTTCAACCGATAAAGACTCTCAATCTTCTCTCGAATTATTAATTCAAATGACAGCAAGACGCCCCCCTGGCGGAAACACTGCAATAACACAAGCAACCATTTATTTCAGCGACTCCGATTTGAAATGTGCATGTTTTTTTTTCTGAGATAAAATGCAAATGTCCACAGAAATTACCAAGAGAAGTTGAGGAAGGGACAAGGTGATCGTGCTACACAAAATAACAAGACTACACATGACTTATTCTGCCATCTTAAACAAAACACAAGCAAAAGACTGCTTTGAATTTTGTGAGACATGTGTTGATTTCAATATTTGTCTCACTGCTTCCAGGGGAGGCTAAAGCCAACGCTCCCTGTGTGATCTTCATCGATGAGCTGGACAGCGTGGGGGGGAAGAGGATCGAGTCTCCCATGCACCCTTACTCTAGACAGACTATTAACCAACTGCTTGCTGAGATGGATGGGTAATTACTTACATTATCTGAGGAATTTTTACAGTTTGACATTGTTAAATACAAAATATTTGACAATATGGTGTTTTTGCAAGGCCTCAAAGATATAGAAACATCCAATCTAAAATATGTTTTATTGATAATTGTAATGGTCACAAACATATAGGCCCTACCTGCCTGGACATACAGAGTTGGTTTCAATGTTACATGTGCTCTGTCAATTGGCATCTTTAAAATAACAATAATGACCATGCTCTTCTGCCACTGTCTGGACGTCTATAACAACAGGTTTATCCCATACCACTCAGCAAAGAAGTTCACTTTTTAAAGCATTTTTAAGCTAGCTAAAGATGTTACTATGTTGCATCATATCTGTAACTTGTTGGCAGAAGTGAGTCCTTCCAACCCCCCCTTGTCAAGGTTGCATAGCAACAGGGTAACACATATAATTTCATTAGCCTCGTGTTTTTTTCCTCACGCAAAGATACTGTGAAAAGGTATTAGACGTCATAGCTGTGGTATATGGTTATATTATACCATGACTTAGAACCAATCAGATTGCTTGATTCGAGCTACCCATGTCATAAGTAGTTTTATATATAGCAATGTATTATAAATTAACAATTTATTAAAAAAAAACACTATAAACATTTATAATCACACGTTACATTACATGTTTGGTTTCCTTGGGAATAAATGAAGTAGTTCATGTTGTTAAAAATATGAATTGGTGAGATTTATAAATTGCTGTGGTGAGCACAAAGCAAGAGGAGAGCTACTGTGCTCCAAACATTGACCTCCCTGTCATATTATTTTGTAGGTTTAAACCAAATGAAGGTGTGATCATCATCGGAGCGACCAACTTCCCGGAGGCTTTGGATAAGTATGTTTACTTCTGTGTCTCCTGCTATAATCAGAATCAGGTTTATTACCAGGTAGGTTGACACGTATAAGGAATTTGACTTTATGTCATGGTGCATACATAAAAGTAAAAAAAAATAGAGCTTCCAATGTTGTGGATTACAACCCTCAGAACTTTCCTTGTCAACAACAAAGACTGTAACCCTGAGGGTGCTTCTGTTGCAGTGACCCAGATTGTATGCTAACACAGTTTCAATATTTTACTGACAAGCTGATTATTTTGTAGCGCTCTGATCCGCCCAGGACGCTTTGACATGCAGGTGACCGTCCCCAAACCAGACGTGAGAGGACGCACGGAGATCATCAACTGGTATCTGAGGAAGATCAAAGTGGATCCAGGTGTGGAAGCAGCATCTGCTTATCAAAACATTATTTTGGTCAAATGATGGTCTATGTTATTTTAAGATAGAGCCCTGATTGTTTGTATGCCTTGGTTTGGTTGTCCTGACACCCTGAACAAACAGAACAGAGCTAAGGATTTGAATCGATAATGTTTTATTGATACCGATTCCATTATCTTTTCCTCTTACAAATTAGATTCTTCATCAATTTCTTTATTGATTCCTGATAAAATTTGTGTTGAAAAAGAGTACATACATGCAGGCTAACCTTTTCACAATTGTCCAAAATATATTTTTAAACTATTGTGAAGTCATTGTAAAACAAACAATTAAAATGATAAGTAAATAAATTATGAATTTTTGTTTAAATATTTGCTTAGAATAAAAAAAAGATATACGCATCAGTATGTATCTTAATGGAACCTCCGTTAAAGCTAGCTGTTAGCTCCATGCTAGCTTTACCTAGCGCTAGCTGTAGCAATTTGTTGTATCAAAATGTATGAGGGGAAAAATAGGGTTAGCCCACGATTATTAGCGCCAAACTTAGAGGGATTTTTCTCTTTTTCTCTTCCATTTCATTTCATTTGTATTTGTTCCGTTCATGGTATGCACAACTTAATGTATAACAATTATTTACAAAACATGTCTCTATAAACACACCGTACCCGGAAAGGAGCAGGGAGAAGAAAATAATCTTATATTACCTGCCCCTTTCTAAAATAAAAATTGAAATAGATGGTCTGTCCTTCATATTTTCTTATTCACAGCCAATCATAACAGTATCGTAGGAAAATAAGAGAAACACAAAAACTTACAAAAAAAATACTGAGTTCCCACTTGACAGTTAACGGAAATAAACACAACAAAAAATCAACAACCCCAAAACATCACATGTACAAGGTAAAGTTCACATCCTTGTGCATACACAACAATGTTCAATTGAGAGTGAACAACAAGGAACCGGTTCTCAACTTCCTTCCTTACACAGGACTAGCATTCTTTGAACCTGACATAACAGGCTGAATGTTTGCCATTTCCTTTCCTTTAACAGTAACCTGGAGTGATGCCCTTGACTGTTACTGATAACCTTGCTCTCTCTGCAGCTATTGAAGCCAACATTATTGCCCGGGGCACAGTGGGCTTCTCTGGCGCTGACCTGGAAAATCTGGTCAACCAGGCGGCCCTGAAGGCAGCAGTTGATGGCAAAGACATGGTCACCCTGAAGGAGCTGGAGTTTGCTAAGGACAAAATCCTCATGGGTGAGTTATGAGGGAGCTTTAATAGGTACCAAAGAAAGACTGTGTTTACCTGCAATACTGCAACAATCACTCATTGAAATCATGTTGAGAATGTGGCAATAAAGTCATTTAATGATTCTCTTTTCTTCAAGGCCCTGAGAGAAAGAGTGCTCAAATAGACAAGAAGAACAAGACTATCACTGCGTACCATGAATCAGGCCATGCGATCGTCGCCTACTTCACCAAAGATGCCATGCCCATTAACAAGGCGACCATCATGCCCAGAGGCCACAGCCTGGGACATGTAAGAAAACAACTTTTATACTAAATGGTTTCAATTAATTATAATCTAATAAGTCTGTTGAACTGGGCCAACCAGGTGCAATGATGTTCACTGGCACATTCAATCACTTGTTAGCAACTGCTTTTTTTATGACACATATGACTCAGGGGGGTATATACTGAACAGTGTTGTCTTATTTTGGTGACCTACCCAAAGACTTTGAACCTGAAGTGCTAAAATGCTAACTAATTTCTGGGTTTTAGGACTCCTTCCTGCACCACTCTATTGACTCTTATCTTTTTAAAGTTGTATATCCTTTCAACCCCTAAATTATTTCCTTCTCCCATGCTCATCGATGTCAGGTCTCGATGCTCCCGGAGAACGATCGCTGGAGTGAGACTCGCTCTCAGCTGCTGGCCCAGATGGACGTCAGTATGGGCGGCCGTGTAGCAGAGGAGATCATATTTGGCAATGAGTACATCACAACTGGTAGGGAATAGTCGATGATGATGATGATGATGATGATGATGATGATGATAGTAGTAGTAGTAGTAGTAGTAGTAGTAGTAGTAGTAGTAGTAGTAGTAGTAGTGTAATTCTCTTCATTTGAATTCAGGTGTTTTTTTACTTTAAAATGAAACGTCTAATTTCTTCCTCTCCAGGTGCTTCAAGCGACTTCGATAGTGCCACAAAGATCGCTAAGATGATGGTGACCAGATTCGGAATGTGTGAAAAGGTAGGGGACTTGAGGAGAAAAGGCCTGTCGTTCTATTTCTACCGCACATGATTTGCAACGTTCAGTATTTGAGCTCAATATATCTTGACCAAACTCTCAGAATACAGGCTTTTTGATGAGTGTTTTTTTTATTGTTTTTAATAGGGCTGCACAATTTGGAAAAAACAACTCATTGCGATTATTTTGACTGATATTTTAATTGCGATATGATTTGTAATATTGGATGAATTGATCATTTTGAATCAATCAGATTTTAACTATCATTTAAAAGAAATATGAAAATGATTCAGGAGAGATTTTAACAGAAGATCTGTACCAAATAAATGTGTGTTTAGTTATGTCCATAGAATAAGATGTATAGACTGGGATAACTCTACAGCACCACAATACTTATTTGAATATGGCACTAGTTTGTTTGTGATTTTGATAACATTGCAATTCATTTTACTGCTCTAGTTTTTAAATGTAATTTGTTAATGTTGTACTTTTTTAAAATTCCTTTTAAGCACTTTGAATTGCACTGCTTTTAACAATGTGCTATATAAATAAACATGCATTTTCTTGCTTTTGCTGTCATTCTATTCCCATTAACACATGTGTTTGCCCTTCCTGTCCCCAGCTGGGTGTGATGACCTACAGCGACATGACGGCCCAGAGCCCGGAGACACAAGCCGCTGTGGAGAACGAAGTCAGGGTGATATTAAAGGTCTGTGTAATCTTTCTTTATACAACTTAACGATTAAGCTGTTGTCAAACCTTTTTTCTCACCATAATTCCCTTTCGCCGTCTCCAGGACTCTTACGAGCGTGCCAGAGCCCTGCTGAAGTCTCATGCCAAAGAGCACAAAAACCTGGCCGAGGCTCTGCTCCTGTACGAGACGCTCGACGTCAAAGACATCCAGCTGGTCCTGGAGGGCAAGACCCTGGAGACCAGATGAAACAAGGACAGCGCCAATCAGAGGGTAGCATCAGAGCAGTGGGAAGGGGGCGGGTTTTAAGCACTCAGGGGTCATGGAAAGAGGAAAAGACTCAATTCATGAATCGGAGAAGTAAAAACTCATGGTCTGCATTCACAAAGTCTCTAGACAAGTGATGATGTACGGCTGTAATTTCTTCATGCTGTCACGTCTGCGTAATCTCAACATTATTTCCAGATAGGTCGTTTAGTGGTGTTGCACTTTAATAGGACTTTCCTGCTGCTGTTAGTTCACTATATGTGACGAAGGCTCACAGGTGAAATGCTTAATGATAAGGAAGTTGCTCAGGTCACTTCATCCTTCAGTGGTAGGACATATGTGAATGTAAGGCTGCATCAAAAGCTTATTGTCATTATCAAATATTTTGCTGATTATTCCCTGGATTTATCGTTCTTGTCTGTAAGGCTTGCTATCGTTAAAAGAAAATGATGATACCAATCGTTTTTTGATTTGGGTAAAATGCCACCACCATACATTTTTCTTCGATTGTTTTCACTGAAAATGCTTCAATACTACTTGGAACTAGGTTATTTCAGGGTTATTTTCTAATAAAATGTTAGAAACATTTTGATCCCAGATAATCAAAGTCAACAGTGACATCTTTAAATGGCTTGTTTAGTAAGTCCAAACCCAAAACATATTTAATTTGGCGAAAAGCAGGAAATCTACAGACATGGAAGTCTGAAAAAAAAGCATTTTCTGCTTCTTTTTTTTGCCTGTAAAATGACTTGTGTGGTTAATGCATTATCAAGCAATTAACTTGATTGACGGAATCATTTTTCGACATCGCGTTAATTGTTAAAAAGGGATTTGAAATGTGGTCAAATTCTGTTCAGCCTGGTCTCTTAAAATGCCTATACCGCCGATGAGAAATACTGAGCGGTTTTTATCTTAAACACAAATAACTACTTGATAATCATTGCAACCAGTCTTTATGAAATCGCAACCCCTATTTAGTTGTCTTATATAAATGTTTTGTGTCTAGTATTTCCATTTGGTATAACACCTTTATGTGCGTGTCTCAATTTGGGCACCAAAAAGTGTCACAATGGGGTGCTTCACTTTGTCTTACCATCAGACTCTAAGTATCTTGGATCATAAATCATGTATATATTCCCTTCTGTTTATGTCACTTAATCTTATTTTTAAATGTGGCCTTTTGGGGAAGGACTTTAGCGTAATTGTATGTATTTCCTTACTAGGTCTGACAAGTTAAACCATAGCGTCTAAACACGTTAGGTAAAGTGTAAACCTTCAAATGCACTTCTGCACTCTATTATTTGTATTTATGCTGTGAAAAAATGTTTGATCATCTGAAAAAGCATGCACCAAATACAAGCTGTTTATGTAGTGATAAAGCATTGGGATTTTAGGATTTAAACTTGTAATGCTCAAACCTAATTTATTTAAATAATAGAGTTAGGCTTCCAAAAAGCCTCTGAAGAATATCAGTGTTTCTTGTAATTTCCAATGAGTTAATGAAAACCTCTTAATCTTTTAATTACTGAGAAAAACAACAGTAAGTTATCAGTTTATTGTCCATTGGCTTCTCTTGTCGTTAATTTGAGGCAGAGACATGTTAAATGTCCCAATGTGGAGTCAATACAGCAGTGTATGATTAGCGTTATCTACCATTTTATTGAAAGTATAGCTTTTGTCAAAATGACCACCAGCATATGTACTTTATAGTGTTGCCCTTTTCACTTTCTTTCTTCATTTGACTTTCTTTCTTCAGTTTACTGGCTTTTTTATCCATGTTTAGCTGTATATATGATGTGTTGATGTTGAGAACATTGTACATAGATGTATAGCAATGCTTTTATGCTGTACACATTGAATGGCTCTGCTGTTGATTGACACAATCTCTCAACATTCTGATGGCAATGGTTGATGAATTGTTTGTGCACCTGAAATAAATAAAAAGAAGCCCAAAAGAAGATGTTGGTGTGTACTTCAGTTTTATTATTTACAAAAATATAAAATGCGTATACTTTGTTACAATGAGCCAAAATGAACAAGCTTTACACTTCTGTCACGGAAGACTAGTTTTAAATTATATTCTTAAGAACTGACAAAAAACTAATATTCAAGTATTTGAGCAAACGTCTCAGAAAATGGTAAAATGTTCTCGTAAAAACATCACATTATTAGAAAAGTTGTATCATTTAAGTTCACAAAAAATGTGCAGATTTCCAATTTCTGTTTGACTTTGCATTAAAAAACTTGGAATCCCGAAGTTTAAAACCACTTCCCAAAGGCCCCAAGAAGAGTCAGAAATACTGGAATAAACACTAATCCGTGGAGCAGGCCAAATGTTATCACAAGAAACACAATCTTGAAGAACGTCCTAAAGATGTAACTCCCGGACATGGACAGCACCAACACTCCTAAAATGGTAGATAGTGCTCCTTGGAGTATTGGATATCCTAAACGGGCCATGGCATCGATCGCTTTCTCATTGACGTCACTCTTAGGGCTAGAGACGAAAGAATATGAAATATGTGCGGAGAAGTCTACCGAAAAACCGATGCACATGACCAAGTTGATCATGGAGATGGAGTCCAGGTTTACACCCCAGAGTGCCATGAACCCTGTCACACCAACAATGACTGAGCAAATTGCAAAAGCCACCCAAAGGGAACAAAGAGGGCTGGGTATTAGGATGAGCGAGACGACTAGCATCACCATCACAGCCACCATGATGGTTTGAATGGTGTTGTCCATAATGACAGTATACTGGTCAAAGTAGATGAAAGCAGGGTGGTACACAAGTAGATCTACTTGGCATTCCTCTGCTGTTTTCCTAAGTCCAATCATCATGTCCTTCGTGGATGCATTGTTGAGTGTCTGAACAAAAAATCGAGATGCCCGAATCTTAGTATCCGCTGTGAAGTTGATGTCATGTTTGAACATGGCGTTGAGTTCTAAGAAATATGGCAGATGTGTTAGGAAAGACTCTTGAAAACTTATATTAAGATTACTGGCATTAGCATACTGTACAAAGGAGAGAAACCAAGCCAAAGTGCCATTGACAAAGTTCAAACTCTCAAAATGTGAAATGCATGAACACAGATGCTTCTGTTCGTCTGTATCCCAGTATGCAAATGGTTGCTTCACTGCTACCATTACGTTACAGCTATATTCGGCGAAGTGTTGCCCTTGATCGTTGCAGTACTTGATGAGGTATGAATCATCCAAAGCCAGATTCCTGATGTCGAGTCCTTCATTTAAGTTAAAACAGCCAAAGATGCTAACAGCCAGATAGCCTGCGTAAAGGAAAAATACACAAACTTTTGTCGATTTATGAGTCAAAAACGGGCCGTAGAAATGCGCAAACATGTGACTCACGACCCCCGTTTCCTCCTCTTCAGTGATTCGATCATAGCTCCCCCCAACACAACACATGCCAAAGGCTTTAGAACTCCTGGAGGGTAAGTCTTCAGGGATGTTGGCGCAGGTGAACCAGTGCTTGTTCTCTGCTTCCCTTTGTCCGTTCAAAGCCATACACGCCCCCAGGAAGGTGATGCTGTACAGATAGCAGAAGCAAATAGAAATCCCAGCATACAGGCAGAAGGAGCGGACGGAACCAAAGGGCGAGCTGCAGCCCAGAAACAGAGCCAGCGCGTCGGTCAGGGTGGTGATGGTAATGGAGACCGCAGCATCCTTGTAAGTGTAAGCCAGCCGCTCGGGGACGCTGTCCAGAACACTGGTCCTCTGCCAGCAGGAGATCATGACGAACATATCATCCAGTCCAATACCTTTAGATTAAACAATCAGAGGAGAAAAGATTTACGCACAAGGGAAATAGGACCCTTATCTACTTTGTATTACATTATCTTTTGGCTTTGTCATTTTAAAGGGCATGGGAGTACACCCCGCTTCTTAGCTATTTAACTACAAAGGAGATGCACTGTATTTCACTTTGACCACTTTCAAATGCAGGCTGTTCTGATTTGTGTATTGTTACTGATCCAGGCAGCCATTGGTTTCCATAGTAGACTGTATATTGGACTACCGTATTGAAGCCTCAAATGTGGCATTTTGACCGTCGCCCTGCTGTTTTTTTGGAACCATAATTGATTTGGATAGGAGGATGGAGTAACTAAAAGCATTTAACGAAACGTTACGAAACTTAACTTTTTGGGTTAACATGAAGTTGTTTTGAGCACACTCTAACTTTGATTCAGCATTAGATGGTGGAACCTCATGGGCCTGGATGTTTTACAGAACATAACTTACCTAATATCATGAAAGGACAGGAAGCAACTGTCATGACAAAAGGTTGATCCAGCAGCAGCAGTAGTCCAAATCCACTCAGGACTGCCAGACCTGTGGAGAGCACCCCGCAGGCTGCCACCCACACCTTCGTCCTCACATTATCCAAACTAGAAGAAAATCAGACATTAAAAACAGCTAAACATCCGTACTGCACCGAGATGGTGAGCAGATGTTCTACCAACCTCCAACATGATATGATGGAAAACGTGATGGCGATAGCATAGGTGATGGAGAACAAATGGATGACAGACCCTGGAGACTTTTCAAATTCCCACTGCATCGACATGGAGGTGGAATAAGAAACCTAGAAAGAGTATTAATACATATTACATTACATAGTCTACATACTAAATTAAACTAAAACGGGTTGATGTTCTGCTTACCTGAATGTCAGCTGATGATATGTTTGAGACTAATTTAATGAAGCTTTCCAACCAAAGGTCAGTCTTTGTTTTGTTGTCTTCACGTAAATAGTAATAGAGCTGTATGGCTTTAGCACTTTCAACTACTGTGCTCTCATTAAGTAATTTCACATTCCCTAGACTCAAATACAAAGGAAAACTCCTAGAATTTGAGTTATACCATGGAAATGTCAAATTGACTGTGTCTATATTGCTGGCATTGGTTTTAATAATGTCTAAAATGTCATTGGAGGTGCAGGATCCCATCACCTCAGCACACACATCCACATATTCAAATGACTGGTTGTCAAACTGGACCACCATACTTCTTACTTGAAAATCTAAGTGTAGGATGTCCTGCAGTGACTCCACAGTCAAAATATTCCTGTAATTCGTAGCTATGAGAGTTGCGTAATTCCCGTCCGTGCTCAGCCTTAAACGCGAAAACGTGGAGTCATTTCCAGTAAAAGTTTCTTGGATGTATTTCCTCTCCAGCTTGGCTTGTCCATCGAAAGGCGTGAACTGTTCTTCGATATCGTTTGACATTCTGTCCTGGAGAAGATAAAATCCACTCCCAAGACATGTCGAGAAAATAAGAGGGGCAATCAAGAACCACCAAGGATGAGATCCGATAAAATGACCCATCATCTCAAAGCAAATGCGCAGGGGCCTCTCAACGCAATCTGTGCGTAGTATGGCCATGGCTGTAAGAATTTGGATTTCTGAGGAATATAAAGTAGATGCTCCTTCTCTACTGTCGAGGGTTGTGTGGGTTTTCACAACCAGCTGTATTTATTGTGCTGCAGACCATTTTCAGCTCCTTCATGTAATTAGATTTACATAATTACAGGGTTAGCCCACTCTGTAATGAAAAGAGGCAGATGAGGTTTGAGGAAAGGCTCAGTCAAAGAGCCTATTGAAGGACGGTAGGTGAAGCATGGCTCACTGGGTCCATTTAAATTCTTATACTGTCCATTGTTTCCAATTGCAACACCCCCAGGTGATAACTTCTCATGGTTGAAGCAACATTCAACTTTGGGGCACTCAAGGTCTAATGAATGTAAAGGCACAGAACAAAGCTTTTATATAATGAATGAGGTTTGTTTTCCCTTTGTTTTCTACCTGTCAATTAACAATACCTTCTGGTGTGGTAGACTTCCTTCTCTTCTTTTATCAGTTTTATGGTAGACTTAGTCAACTAATATGCAGAGTTGTTTCAAATAAGAAAAAATCATAGACACAATTAAATGAGGTATTCAAAAAGTACGAGGAGAAAAAAGTAGGCACAACAAAAGTAATACGATTTTAAATTATAATGGTAAGATACAGCGGCAAGAAAAAGTAAGTGAATCTTTTTTAATGAACCTGTAACCAGTATACATTTGTTCCAAAAATATAATCTGATCCTCACCTAAGTTAAAATAATGAACAACGAACACAATCTGTTTTAATTTATAGCACACAAATTGTTGCTTTGTACTTATCCATATTGAAAACATTGTTAAAACAATCACAGTGTAGGTTGGAAAAATTATGTGAAGCCCTAGACTTTAACAACAACTCGGTTAGGAGTTAGCAAACCTTGTTTTAACAAGTGAACAAGATTAGAAGTGTTGTTTGAGCTATTTTGACTTATAATAATCACTTTTTAAATATTTTGAGTTTGCTATTAACAAAAAGCATCTGCTGATGTGAAGCATGCCTCATGCCTTTTACATGTTTAGACTAAATAATCAGAATACAATAAGAACATAATGTTTTCCTATTTTTCTTATTTCATTTATTTATTTAAATAATACTACGACTATTTTAGACAAACTATAAAAACACTGTTGAAACAGTAATAGCCCAAATAAAATGGACAAAAACTATTTTATTTTATCTTATTTTCAAACGACGTGATCCTCCGTGACGTCACGCATCGAAGCTTGGCCGGAAGTTGCGTGAACAGCAGCCTGTCACCGGAGCTGCTAGCCGCCTGCTGCTCCAAAAACAAGTAAAGTTCACCGAAAAAAGCGTCGCCAAGTGCAGGTTAAACTAGCCCCTTTTAGGAATATGGATGACGACGTGATAACGACTCTGAAGCTGTTGATAATCGGTGAAAGTGGAGTCGGGAAGTCCAGGTTTGTAGCAAGCTGTTAGCTAGCCTGTTGTGAATGTTGACATTCTTCTTATTATGTAAGTTTATTACACAGCTGTTGCTAAGCTAACAGCTAATGTTGTTGATGTCCTTTTCCTGCCAATGTAGGCCACATATTCACTGTTAACAAGTTGACAATTAGGTGTCCGAAAATGGCAGCGTCATATAGGCAGCTGTAAAACTTCCCCATAGGATTTTGGTTTTTGTTTCCTGATAGGGATGCTGCTGCTCATTTCAACATTACAACTGTGTAGCTATTGTACTGTGCTTGTAACTGACAGAGGGAAGGGTTTATAGAGTTTGCAGTCACCTCACAAAAGCCTAGTGTGCTGTATGTCTTGCTTATAGCCTTGTTTTCTGTATTCTCCCAACAGTCTTCTCCTGAGGTTCACAGAGGACACCTTTGACCCTGATCAGGCAGCAACAATAGGTTTTTAACTTACACACACATGTACATCAACACATGGTTCAACACAGAAATATAATTTAGAAGGTGCCACCATCAAAGCCTTTTCTCTTTACTTTTTGTCTTCATTTCATTAATGATCAGGTGTGGATTTCAAAGTAAAGACCCTCTCAATAGATGGAAACAAAGCAAAGCTCGCCATATGGGTAAGAAATAAGTCATTATGTCACTGTCTACAGTTTAGTCTTTGTTGTTAGGAAAAACCCGATGATGTACGTGTTTTCTCCACAAGGCGGAGACATTGCACAGCCAGACTCTCATAAAGAAACTTTAACACTTTTCATGAGGCATACAATCCAGATGTCCAATGTAAAAACACTACCACCATTCTCAGTGAGACCATAACCCAAGCCCAAAATACTGAAATGGCATACGGTTTATTGTTGAGAAAATTAGAATAATAATTGAGAAACAAGTGTGCCGGAGGATGCCAGGGCTCAAAATACATTATGAGAAAGAGGACGGCACTTTGTAAAGTCCCATGTTTAATGGGCTGAGGCAGGTGTAATACTTATAATGCATGTACTTTAACAATTCATATTTAAATAATAATAATAGTGAATTTTTAAATGTCTGATTGGATTAAAACTCATAAATACAATATATGCTTTTTAATTACCTTCTATTTTATTGAATTTCGTTATATCTATATTGTCGAATTTTGGTCTACCAATCAGCAAACTCATATATATAAAAAAATAGTAATTCCAATGCCTGACTCATAATATTCCCTTCTTTGTGCCCCGGATGAATTTCAATAAAAAGAAAAGTAAAATAAATTGATATCTTTTCCTGCATTTATATGCACCATACTCTAAAACAAGCAATACAATCATTCTCAGACACTTAAATGCTGTATAGTCTCCTAACTTCCCCAGATATCTTCAGGCTTGTCCTTCAAGCCAATAAAATCGTATTTTGATAGAAAATAGAACTACACAATGAAATGTAACTTATGTTTTTGCAGCTCTGCCAGTTCCATAACGTGCCAAGTCATCCTGTTTTAAACATTAGTTTGTGAATAATTCCCTTAAGAATAAAGATTTGCAAAAGAGTTCTCAGGCAGTGGCCAATTTCACAGCGGGACAGTCTGAGACCTCGCACCACTTATTGGAAAAATGATGTCTGTGATTGTGGACACATGTAGTTTTTAAATGCTTGGTGTTATGGAACTTTTTGCTGTTGATAATCTTAAGTGTTTTTACTTTGACAGGACACAGCCGGACAGGAAAGATTTCGCACCCTGACACCCAGCTACTACCGCGGTGCGCAGGGAGTCATACTCGGTAAACAGTGATGTTTATAAAGCCTCATAACCTGTTCTAAACCTGACCTAGAAACACTTTCTCTCTTACCAGCTAACATATCATCTTCACTCTCTCGCTTTAACACTTTCTTTACACATTTTCTATAAGTCACAGCCATCAGATTACAGCAACTTCTAATACAAATGTTAATAATAAAAGGACTCCTTTTCCTCCTTTTCTCTGTTTGCATGGTTTTGACAGTGTATGACGTCACAAAGCGTGAGACATTTACGAGGCTTGAAAACTGGCTGAACGAACTGGAGACCTACACAACACGCAATGAAATTGTAAAGATGCTTGTTGGGAACAAAATCGATCGGGTGAGTCTGTCTGACACATTCAAAACTGGTTAAAACCGTTCACATTGTTCCATCAGCCAGATCCTAGATATCTGGTCATTTAGTAAACTGAAAAGGCTTAAATTCAACCAAGAAGGTATAATATGTAAGGTTTCCGCATTAAAAACAATTAATTGTTTCCAACATTATTCATCTTTGAAAACACATGCTGTTGTATCCCCTTTGAGCATGCGTCCATGTTTGGTTGTCTGCCAGAAAGTGACTTATTTTATCACAATTTAAGATCGATTTTTAGGATACACTTTAACGATGTATGTTTTATTTCTACTTCATGTTATAACCAGAGCAAAATAAAATGAGCAAACTATTGCTTTATTCAGTGTTTTCACAGGTTTTGTTTACCTTGTTTTTCTTTTTTGAGAGGAAGAGACCTCTGCACATAATTTGGCTCCTGGTAAAAACATCTAGAGTGTCTGGATCTTAAGTCAACAGAGAAACAAGCTGAGTAAATGTTAGCAGTTAGCTTGCAGCCCATCCATCCTACATCCGCCAACATATTTTATACACGTTTTTACCAGTTATGCTCACTGTGTCCTTTTTGTTTTGGAAATAAGGAGACCTTTTTTTGGGATAATTCTGCTCCTTCTAAAAACCTCCTGATTGGTCAACAACAAATTCCACAATCCAACGCTACTTTACGACTACTTTACGACCTCTCAGGGCAGAACACAAAAAATAGGTCCTTTGCTTGTGCAGAACAAGACTTTTAATCCGTCAACATGTGTATTCCTCATGGAGAAAATAACATAGGATGTCTGTTTGTTTTTCAGGACGACCCTGAAGTGGATAGAAGCGAGGGCCTGAAATTTGCTCGGAAACACTCTATGCTTTTTATCGGTAAGTATACATGTCAGACATGCTCATATAAACTCATAGAGCCATAACATGAGGCTTACTGTAAAGCCATTAAAACGTACTTACTGTCCTTAAAAGGCAGAACTGTAATTGTGTAGTTGGACCAAAAGAAGTCAAAACATCACTTTAGTAAGTCATGCGTTTATTTTTGAGTTGTTTTGTGTTTATACGGCTTTGGCATTTTGGAGCCTCTCTAGCGTTGCGAGAGGCTCCAAAAGAAGTGCATTATGATTCAAATCTAGCGGGCTTTCATTTATCGGGTCCATGTCTACACGTGTTCCTGATTCCCATCGCCTATCTGCCCCTCTCTGGGAAATTACGTTAAAGTTTCTGCAGAGTTTCCATTTTAGAACAGCTAAATTAAGGGTTTCGAAAAAGGGTTGGGCAGCGAAGATGTTGTGGATAAATCCGCTGTCATGATGTCTTCATCCCACTGGATATGACTCTGGCTTCTTAAAATGAAATCATTTTCTATTCAATAAGTCATATTGGCAACACATGGTTAAATATTTTTAAGTTTTACGACAGGGTATCCTAAAAATATATATATTGTCCTTTTTTGGGTTTAAAGGGGAATTTCTTTGGTCATTTTTCATCTTTTCTACCAGGTTTTTTTGCTGATAAATCTGGGTAACCCTCTTTCTTTTGTACAGAGGCCAGTGCAAAGACCAAAGATGGCGTCCAGTGTGCCTTTGAGGAGCTTGTGGAGAAGATCCTCCAGACTCCAGGGCTGTGGGAGAGTGAAAACCAGGGTCAGAAGGTCCGTCTGGGGGACCAAGAGCATGGTGGTGCCAGGGCATGTGGAGGATACTGTTCCATACCCTGAAACTTGAAAAAAAACAACGACATCAACAACTGACAGGAAAGAATACGGAGCAGTAACTGATATATTGGATGTGGAACTGAATGAGTACTCTAAAAAAAAAAAAAGTTTGTTCTTTTGGTCGAAAGGACTTTTTGCTGTTTGCACACTTCCTTTTCAACCATCATCTGTCACCACTTTCTGTTAAAAACATGAATGAAAGTATCCTGCGAAAAAAAAGCCTCTTGCCTAAGGAAGTATAGTGTTTTAAATTGACATGCCAAGTGTACGTCATCTGAGTTCATGTCTGGTTTGAATTTAGCTTATTGGCAGCAGTGATTCTGTTGTGCATTAAGGCATCAGGTTAATAGCATAGTGCCTGTTACGTGAACCAATTTGTAGGTTACAGCATATAGCAAATTTACCCCAAATGATGCATTATAATCAATACAGACATCCCCTTGATTCCTTTATTGCAGGATTGCTTACACGTTGTGAGCTTTAAATACCAACTTTATGTAACGGCAACAAACGAAATGTTATACAAGATGTTTATTTGTACGTTTTACTCTATATATTGCATCACTTGAATCAACTTGTAAGTCATAATGCACCACAACACTGTGAATGCTCGCTGATTACACTATGGACCACAGTAATTTACACCAAGTAATTTTTGCTCATCCAATTATTATTTGTATTTATAGATGCTTTAAAGAGAATCAATTTCCTTTCTCTTATCATGATATATGCAAACCAAGTAGCCATGTTTTAGGACTTCCTGCTATCTGTCTGTCCTGACCATAATTTCCATAAGGTTTACAGAATTGGAGCTGATATAATACAATATTTTCTTATACTCTCTTCAGCTTTTTTGCCTATTTGACCTGGCAACACATTTAATTTAGCCCGTACATTTGTTTGCTTGGGTTTTTATTTAGCCATTTCTGTGTGGTGTTGTGGTCCATGTAATGTCCCAGCGACGTATTGAAGGCATTTCTCACACCTTTATAGTATGAGAGCATTCCTAAGATCTTCCTGTCTTCAGAGTTGATTCGATGTATTGTTTGCTTGTTGAAAATCATGCTGAGCGTTTTATCCCTGACCTTTTTGTCCTGTTTGCTGTGAATTATATTCAGCAAATTGTAAAAATGATATTATCTGCCTTAACTTTGAATGATATGTAGGCTACTAGAGTCATGGCCCAGTAACGTTTGTATTGTTTCAAACTGAAATAAATGACAACCTGGAGATGCCGTCTCTCAAGACTTATTATTGTATCGCAATTTGAGAGCTGAGCACGTTGAGTGGAATCCCATAATTAAAAGCAGGTTACAGTGGAAACACAAGTGACTTTCTCTTTCCAAATTACTTTATTGATGACTAGCCTGCCGCACATGCTAAAATATTGTCTGCACAAGATGTTAAAAAACAGACTGGAAAAATCCTGTTAATCATGTTTTGTAAAATAGTCCCAGAGGACTGCGTGTGATTACAAGTTTATGTTTGGTGTCAGGATGTCCCCAGTTGGAGGACGCTCACCACAAGTCTCTACCAGACGTTTTTCTGAGGTTTATCTTGTTCTTTCTATTTCCAATATCATACGTTTTTGGCAGTTTACCCCCATATTGAGGTCAGAAAATTCCTGAGCTCTCATTTGGCATTTGATTTTGTGTTTTTACATCGAAAGCAGATGACAGTTGTGGGTCTGGCCTATCAGAGATGACAAAATACTGAAGATTTAGTTCCTAAGACAGATATCCCATTGTTTTTGTGAGCAACCTGCCTTATTTCATTACAATACATTCCATTTTTCATCAGGAACTTTATCAAAAAGTTGAACTTGCATAATCGTACGTTTAAGGCAGTGGTTCTCAAACTTTTTCTGTCAGGCCCCCCCTTTGGAGAAAAAAAAAAGTCGGGCCCCCCCAAAACGAATAATCAGGCTCAGTGGCGGCGCCAGATATTTATTTTGGGGGTGCTGTGGGGTAGCTTGACGTTTCATAGAGGGTGCTCAAACATTTAGGGTTTCCCATTAATGTACCGGTCGCTACAGTGGAATTTTCTACTGCAACAATCCCCACGCAAATACACAACGTACCCGCGACTGTTACAATGAAGGCTCGATATTCAGCTCACGGCATATAGGTGTAAGCAGGGATAAAGTGCTATTTTTATAGGTGATGTGTGGACGTCACATAGGGGGGTCCGGGGGCAAGCTTCCCCGGG
The DNA here is from genome assembly GCF_949606895.1 of Notothenia rossii. Lineage (NCBI taxonomy): Eukaryota > Metazoa > Chordata > Actinopteri > Perciformes > Nototheniidae > Notothenia > Notothenia rossii. The sequence continues at coordinate 54,223,028 of NC_136907.1, read as the reverse complement.
AAGATTTATTTTTAAATATTGAAGTTAAAAGCATCAATCTGGTGCACTTTGAGAGCGAAAGGAAGAGATCTATGGATACATCTCTCAACACCCATATGAAACAGAAATGTAAACAGATTTACTTTTTCTTGATGGATATTTTACAAATCACCCTTTTAAACTTTATTCTTGTTTTACTGTCATATAGTATTTCATACCTGTTTTTCATTTATTCTCTTATTTTTTTATAACTATAATGATCATATAAACGTGTGCCTCGGAAATAATTATTTACATTAATGGTGACCAAAACATTTGAGACCCACTGAGATAACACTGAGAGAGTCCTTTAGCTCTCAGTCTGACAGGAGAGGACTCTCCTCCACTTTGTTGTTGAAAAAACTCCTTATATCCGTTAGCGTAGCTCGCTAGCACCAAAAGCTAACAACAACGATCTCCAGTACCGGTGCGCTCTCTCTCTCTCACGCGCACACAAAATGGCTCGTTCCACACACACACACAGAGCCGAGCTTTAATGAAACAGAGACCCAGACGTAATAGTACTGTACTGCATCATATTATTTTCGAATCAATAATTTTTCAAATTCTGATTTTTATTTAATTTTTTTTTTTAATCTTTTTAAAAAAAAAATTATAACCATTTTTCCTCCTGGTCTCTCGCGCCCCCCCTGGCATGCCTCTGCGCCCACCAGGGGGGGCGCGCCCCCCACTTTGAGAACCACTGGTTTAAGGCCACAGCAAATATGAGCTATAAACATACTACTAACATCACATTTTAAAGGTACGAGTGTACCAGTATGTTAGGCAGGTTCATTAACATAAATACAATATAGTAGCCATTCATATTCATTCATTCATATTTATAATCACTTAAACAAAAAATATTCATTTTTTCAACATGCTTGTAAAGGTAGAAAGGTGTCGAAGGGTATTCCGTTGAAGCCCCTTTATTCCTTGCCACTGGAGCTTTTAAGTTGCTGTGATAAGCAGTTAGCTTGTAACATGTAACGTTAGCATTCATTTGGCTTCATGGTGACCTGATCAATGTACTTTTAGCTTTGTTGTTGCTTAGCGAACCTATATGACAAATGTTGCTTCAGTTCCAGAATCGTTGGCAACTTCACAAGATGTTGATGTTGGAAGCAGGTTGCTTTGGCTGGAGTTTTGAACAATTCGGTTTGAACAGTCTTTAAGCGCATTCACACCGCAGTACTTTTCCCATAGAGGTTCATGAGAACTTAGTTCATCACAGCGCCATATAGACTGAGAGTTACGTCATCTCCGTTCACTCCAATGGACCACTTTTTTACAGCAATGGCGGATCGTGGAGCCTCTCAATCGTTCCCCGGAAGTTAGCGCCAAGGCTAACAGAGCTGTAGAGTTGCAGCATAATAGCCCGTTCGTGAAGGACTTTTAAAGGTAAGAAGAAGTTTAAAGATTTATATTGCGGATATTATCAGTACATCTGATTCAAATTAACATGTGTATTAAAGGATGTCAGTGGATTATCCCTAAATTAGTAGATTTAGGAAACGTTTACAGATAACAGATTAAGCTAGGATACCATACCATAGTACCGGCATACACTATACCAGGGGTCACCAAACTTTTTTCTCTGGGGGCCACATTATTGTTCCTGACTGTGATGGGGGGCCGGGGCCGAGTCAGCTCATTGTGTAGAAGAGATTACTAGCCCGGCACAGCCATCCCCACTACTACTTCCACACTACCTTATCAACACTTGATTCCTGTCACATATTTGTTTACCATCTTTACTAGTGGTTTACAAAAGTAGCAATTGAGTCTTCACACTTTGCTTTAATTTGAAATACCACAGATATTCCATTTATTTGTTTTCTAATAAAAATAACATCAAATCTGTCAAGGTAAGAAACATCTGCCTAGTTGAGGTGATTGACAATGGCAAAGGTGAGTTCAAAATTATAAATTATAGGTAGGCCTGATGATGATGATGATAATAATAATAATAATAATAATTGTGTGCAGCACTTAATAAAGGTCAAATAAATAGGCCTATAAAATAAATAAATAAATAAAAAACATCAAAATTATAATAACATGAGTAGGCTAATAGAACTAGCTAACTCTTATGCCTATCCAGGTGAGCATGTTCAGTTAACATTTTGTTTAGGTCAAGGTGAAAAGGACATGAGCAGTGTAGGCTCAAAACTAAAGCACAACAATAATACAGAATAATGGCAATCAAAATCAGTAGCCTATATGTAGGTGAACTGGATTTGTACTTGTTGATGAATTGTGCTGTCTTTGGGATGGGATCAGCAACAGCAATCTCCTCTCCTCACTTCAGAGTGCCTTCTGGAGCCCTGGCATGGAGGGATGACGGATTGAACACAAGAAGCACCATATTCAGTAAATGGCAAGACATGCTGCTGTCTGCTTTTCTCTGTGACATAATTTTACAACATATGTAGCAAATTAAAAAGAGCCTTCACATTTCATATTTATAGCAATTAAAATCAGTAATTGTTAAAATCAGTGTGCTTACCGTATCAGTGTGAACTGTGTGTTTGCTTCTGGCTGATGAGAAGTTCAATGTCTGGTTGCAGTCCAGTGGTAGCCAGTCTCAAGGTCTGATGCAAGTGTTTATCTGTGAGTCTGTTCCTTGTTGTATTCTTGGTTTGCTTCATGCGGGAAAAGGTTTGCTCACAGATGTAGGTGCTGCCAAAAACTGTGGACATCTTCATTGCATGCTGTTTGATGTTTGGGTAGGTTTCCCCTGGGAGCGAAGCATAGAACTCAATGAGACTGTCAGGCTTGAACGCATCTTTAAGGATATCACAATTCTGCAACTCGGCTAGTTCAAACTGAAGAGAGGGATGGGCATCATTTATGTCAGCAGCAAAGGGGTTCTGGAACAAACGTATTGCTTTACCGTTGACATGAAGCTCACGGAACCGCACACTGAACTGCCCCTGCAGCATTTCCAGTGCATCCTTCCACTTTTCGACTGGGAACGGGACAGGTGGTTTCTCAGCGCAGTAGCTCTGGGTGGCAGGGAGATGCGTAAAGTCCAGCTTTTCGACCTGTCTCACAAGCAGCACTAGTTTGACCTCGAACGCTTTGATGTGGGAATACAGGTCACTGATTAGCTTCCCTTTGCCTTGGAGCTGCACGTTAAGGTGGTTTAACAATTCAGTCACATCTGTTAAAAATGCGAGGTCCCATTTCCATTCTGGCTCGGTCAGCTCTCGTACCGTTTCACCTTTAGACTGCAGGAAGGTGTTGATTTCGGGTAGCAGGTCGTAGAAACGGCGCAACACTTTGCCTCGGCTTAACCACCGGATTTCTGTGTAGTACAGCACATCCTCGTAGGCAGACTCAAGCTCGGAGAGGAAGGCCTGGAACTGTCTGTGTTTCAGACCATTTTTTCGGATGTAGTTGACACAGTGCACAACCACCTTCATAACAGACGCCCACTTCAAAACTTTGCAGCATAGGGCTTGCTGGTGAATCAGACAGTGGACTTGTAGTGGGGGGGTGAGACCTCGTTCCTCGAATTCGCTGTTCAAGCGCCCTACTAGCCCCCTTGTCGTGCCAACCATACTAGGTGCGCCATCCGTAGTGATGCTGGCAAATTTACACCAGTCTAGACCCAACTCTTCCATTGTTTTGCACACTTGGACAAAAATACCCTCTCCTGTTGTAGTTCCTTTGAGGCTTTTTAGTGCTGCCAGCTCCTCAGACACTTCAAAGCTTTCGCTAATCCCACGAATAAAAATGAGCAGTTGTGCTGTGTCCTGCACATCATTGCTCTCATCCATGGCCAAAGCAAAAAACTTGAATTGTGACGCTTTCTCGTTCAGCTGCTCATAAACGTTGTCCCCCAATTCTTCTACTCGCCTGGTCATAGTAGTCGCGGAGAGACTCACACCGTTGACTGCCTCTCTCTTGTCGGGACACACCTCCTCGGCCACAGCAAGGATGCATTTTTTAACAAAGTCCCCATCAGTGAAGGGCTTCCCATGGGTAGCTAGTATGTGAGCTACCTTGAAGCTAGCTCGAACAGCAGCGTGGTTTACCTGGGTTTGGCGAATGAATGTTTGTTGTTGTGCTGCCAGTCCGCCTTTCATTCTGCGAATTCTGTCTGCTCTTGCTTGCCCTCGCAAGCTAGCAAAGTCACTGTGGCGGGTTTCGTGGTGACGACGAAGATTATATTCCTTGAAAACCGCCACACTCTCTTTACAGATAATGCAAACGGCACGGTCCTTATACTGAACAAAAAAATAGTCGTTGGTCCACTGTTCTTTGAAAATTCTGCACTCTCTATCAACTTTTCGTTTAACGTTAGCCATTTTTGCTGTCCTGAACACTGACAGTTCTCTACGCGTGCGTTGTCTGTCACTCACTTGATCTCCAAGATGTCGGGTGACGACAATTCGGCAAATATAGTGCATTTTATTTTATAACTAAATATAATTTTTTTAACTGAAACAAAATCAACAAAATACCAAACGCAGACATGTTATTATTTTCCAAAAATCAATTTGAAAAAAATAAGCCATGACGACTTTTGGGGATTTGCCTCATAGGGCCGGTTCAAGTAGTGGGGGGCAGAGGGGGTGGGGGCCGGTCAAAGGGGGGTGGCGGGCCGGATCCGGCCCCCGGGCCGTAGTTTGGTGACCCCTGCACTATACCATAGTGGTTGAATACACAGTATTAGGAAACACTTTATACTTACTGGACATGTTATACTCATTACATACTGTTTATAAAATATGACCAAGAATGTGAGACAACTTTATAGAAATTCATTTCACATCTGTTACTGATGCCATTTCTCATACTTTGTTAAACTCACAAATAATAAAGTTCCATAACTTCAGTTGGGAACAAAGACCACACCTTATCTCCCCAAGGCAATTTCCCATCCAATAGGTGTGCTATATAGGTGTGTATAACCCTTTCTCCTGTCTGTTACTCCCTCTTTCAGCACAAGAACCAGAGGGGGATTCAATGGAGCCTGAATACCTGCATTGAGACCCTCACCCTGCACCCTGAGTCTCAACTCTGTGTTTTTCAAGCCTTTCCCTGTTTTTTTGTATTAAACAAAACATTAAGCTTTCCCAATGGTGTAGTTTTCGTTTTGTGAAAACGTGCAAATGCAGTGTTTGTATATAATAACCTCACATATTTTTTGCTGTTGGTCGTGAAATTGCTAGTGCTGACTTGAGCCAGCCATTTTTTCCTCCGCTCTGTGTCAGTGGGGAAGCCGTACATTCGTACTCCTTTCTCGGAGCGATTTGAGCATCCCCAGGCAGCACAGCGAACCATGGTGGCAGCACAGCAAACCAGGACAACACGGAGGAAAAGGCACAGACAAACTGCATGATATGCTATTCAATGTTTATTGAATTCCATGTATTTGCAATGGATCTTCCTAAAATAACACATTTAACATCATCATCATCATCATGCTGCTGCTGCTGCTGCTGCTAGTCCTTTGATAGTCACCTGTCGGTCTCCTGTCCTTTCTGAAAGCCATAAAGATGACATTAGTCATTTAGATAACTTGTGTCCTCAATTACCATGGGATTACTGAAACTACCATGAATTTAAGAAAATGGTAGAAATGAATCTAATCTGAATTTTGAAGCATTCCTTTAGATCCCCTCCCTCTAAATATATCAATAAACATTAGAAAGTGATGCTCCTGACTAACATACAAGTTTAAGAAGATAATATTGCTTTTAAAGAATTAAAAGCTATAAATAAACCGCAACAGGCTCTTTAACCAAGGCACTGTTAGCCTAACATGTAAACTAGTTGTTCACACTAATCCTAATATTATCAATTAATATTAGCAAATTCTATTTTATTTTTTAAAACATATTGATGTAAATACATACACATATCGATTTGTTGTATAAATATTGTAAATCAAAACCTTTATTCACTAATAATTACCAAAAATCGTAGTTCTATCTCCTGTTATCAATGCATTCACATTGCCCGCCATGAACTTCCGGGGAACGATCCTCGTCTGCATGAACCACGTGACGATAACCGTTTTTTGACTTCCGCTGTCGTAACTCTTCTATCTATATGGCGCTGGTTCATCAGAACTCTTTAGTTCTGATGAACTAAATACAGATCGCGTTCACACCGGAATAAATCCCTGGGGGTGGATTAGGCAAATGAAGCCGCTGACGTCACTTCTTCTTCTGCTTTGTAAACAGGCCGCAAACAACTTCACGGCGTATACTGCCGCCCAAAATCCCCGGCCGGAAGTCCCCGGTTGTTGGGGACTGGCTTCAGTAGAAGCAGCTTCCGAGTAAATCGCCAGAACGCCGACACCTCCTCATCTCCACCGCTCCCATGTTTTATTTTGTGTTGCCATAAGTTAGTCTCTCTGCGTTTCTGCGCTGGGCTAATGCTAATGCTAATAATGCTAATAAAATGGTGGCTTCACAACACTTTTTTTGAGTTTTACGGGGCGTGGTTTGCAATCCGCCCAGCCAATCAGAAATATAGCTTTTTTCTCACAAGAAGGCCGGAAAAGGGGGTAAAAAGGTTCACTGTAACTAATTTTAGTTCCGGCTCTTTTTGGTGTGAACGCGACATTTCGGAACTATATCGGAACTAAAGTGGGAAAAGTACTCCGGTGTGAACGCGGCTTTTGGTTGAATGCAGGCAACTGTCCATGTCGACAGCAGAAAAGTGATTTAGCTAGTTACAAGCTAGTTTTGAGTTAGCTTGTAAACTGGTTATTCAAAACAATCCGGTCGTAGTCGTCGTCTCTCAATTCACAATGTAATTCTTGCATATCTATCAAGTTGCTAATTGTAAAGAATGAGCTGCTACAAGAACCTCACAAATATAGCCCCAGCAGCCTATCATCTTTAGGGCTGCAGCAGATGAGTTCTGAGATTGCTATTATGCTAATGCTAGACTCATAAACTTCTAAATGTTCTACATTTTTCTCGCTAGTTTCTAATTAGGTGTTTGTTGTTTGGTGCTAACACAGTTAGCCTAGAGTCGGTCTGTAGAGCTCTTTTCAAAATGGAAACAATGAGAGCGGTAAAGTGAACCAAAACAGATTAAGGTGGGGTATGTAATTTATTTCAGAAACACTTTTTGTTATATTCCATGGAATGCTCTTAACATCCCGATAGCAATGAATATATGAAATGCTTTGACAATAAATATACATTCAACAAATTAATCTGTGGAAGCCCTAGCACTGTAAAAAACATGACCAATCATTTTAGCCGGCCCGGCTAAAATAACTGGATGGCCTACCTGCCTGTCAGCCTTCCATCTGTGCACAAATTTATCTCGTGCCCTCATTGTTTATGTGCGCGTTCGTGTGTGTTGGAGGAGGGGTTCTGTAAGGAAGTGGCAGGTTTTTTCCGGCTGTGTATTTTCAAATTCTAGTGCACTCGAGCTGGTTTCTCCAAAATGACCTACCCCACCTTAAGCTGTTGGCTAAAAAAGCTGATTTACTGACTTGTATCTCAACAAATGTGACTATCCAACCCAGTCTCACGGCATTTCGTGTTATAGTCACGAAATGAATCTATTGATTTTTGTTCACCAACACTGTTCTGTGTGATTTCCCCATCACACAGAACGATTTTAAAAGCAATGTAAATAATAACAAATTATTAAAATCACAGATTTCAGTATTCTGAGGCTCTGAGCCCCATTTATTTTCCTCACGGACGGCAAAAAAAGTCAGACATTATACAATTTAAAATAAAAACAATAATCGTGGCTCGATATTGAGTAAGAACATGTTTTTATGAACCACACAGCTTCTGGTCTTCCAAGACCCGACCGGACAAAAAGACGTGGTGCAGGCACGAAACACACTACCAATAGAAATACATTGCTTTTGAAATCATTCTGTGTGACACGAAAAAAATGGGAAAAACGTGATGGTGAACACGAATCAATAGATTACATTTATTTTGTGACTATAACACGAAATGCCGTGAGACTGGGTTGGCATTTCACTTAAATTCCTGTTGCCCTGCTCTATACCACCCTTCTGTCCACATTACAACCTTTTTAAAAAGCAATTTCAAAGTAACGTTGCTGCGAGTCCTACAATTGCACACATGAATATTGCCACTAAATACAGTTCAGTAAAACACAAGTATGCAGCTCCAGCCACGACAAGGCAATGATTTAAAGCAAGTGACTGGTCAAAAGATTTCACGTTGGGTTTATTCAAATAGCTGCTGTCAGATTTAAGCATTTGATGATAGTCCAGTCTTGTGGAAGTTAATATAACTTACTGCAACAGACGGCAATAGGAAGTCATTAGAAACATAAAAGTAGAAGATACTCAACTGCATTAGGTCAGTTTTTCCCTTTTACAAAGTAGAAATGATTGAAAATGTCAAAGTTTATCAGCTTTACAAAAGAACAGAGGCTGTACAGATATTGCTCAGCACTTAAGCATCTGGAATTCCTATATGGAACAATTGACCAGATGCTTTCATGAAATGCCTACACGCTGTTTGCCAGGGCCACATTAACAGTCTGGACTTCAGAGATATGGGAGGACTTCTGGATGATGCGGCTGGTGAGAGTGGGCCCCGTGGTGCAGCTCTGCCTCAGAGCCGTGTTGGGTCCTTTGACATGTATCCTGTCCAGGATACTGGTAACCGAGGTGGGACCTCGTGTGCTGCTCTGCCCTGTACCAGCTTTGGGCCCTGTCAAGCTGCTCTGCCCCTGGGCCAGGTTGGTAAGAGCCACGGCGGCGTGAATCTCCCTCCAGTCCTGATCACCTCGACTATGCTGACCTCGGCCCTGCTGCTGCTCCCTGCAAATAAATTTAAAAAAAACATTGATACAAAGCAGAAATGGTGCATTTGCCTTTTCATACGGATCCAAAATGATATGGGTGAATGAAGAGGTTGCGGTTCAGATTCAAGAAAAACTTCCAAGAGGGATTATGTAAGGTATTACTTTTCAAGCTCATGAAAGTTGAAGAGGGCAAAGAGCTGATTGGATTGCAGATTGAGCGAGGAATAATTTAACTTACCTGTCACATTTAGTTGACGTATAGTCCATTGTGTCTGTAAGAGAGAAGAAAAGAGTTCACCTAAATATCCCATGAATCTGTTAACTTGATAGCAGTGAAATTGCAAACAGGATAATCAATGTTGGGATTAGGCCTGTATGTTAGTGATACATAGGCCCAATTCCAAACACCCTCTCCCTTCCCCATTTAACTTGAGTTTGCGTGGAGGGTTGGCCACATTAAGTGCTGTTCAAAACCAAGTGTAACCCCCAGTTTCCACTGGGTCCGTCTGCGCCGCGTCATGGCTGCGTCGCGGTTTTGGTCTAGCGCCATGACCCACCGGACGCGTCCCAGAAGTGTTTCAGAAGAATAGCGTTGTGCGTGCAGGCTCGCAGTTTTGTTATTGATTTGGGTTTAATTCGGGTATTAATTAACTTTAAAACCTTAATATGTAGTTGTTACCTTCCACTCCACAAACTGCAGCGACTAAAAACCAGGCCTTGTTCTTTCTGATGTTGTCCTTGTAGTAAGCATTGGTTACATCATATAAAATAGTGTGTTTTTCCACTTCCATGATGAAAACCTCGTCGTCCATTGTGCGTATCATAGTGGAGGTGTTGTGATGAAGGAGGGGGGTCTGCTAAATTAGTATATGTGGGGGATGGGCCTGGCCCGGATGCTCACCTTTCCACTTCCTGCGAGGGGGGGCTGCCTGCCCGACCTTACGTTACGGCTGCGCCGTGGCAAAAATAGGATTCATCCTAATTTTAGAGAAGCGCTGCGCCGAGCCGCTTCTGGGACGCATCTGAGCCGTAACGCGGCGCGTGTGGTGGAATAGCACCCATTGACTAGAGTGGCCGCGATCCTTACGACCGCCGTAACGCGCCGTAACGCGGCGCAACGCGGCGCAGAAGGACCCGGTAGAAACTGGGGGTAAGCGTTGCATGGATTTAGTAGCTTAGACTTTTTAATTAATTGTCAAGTTTGTATATTGAATGGAACCAAGCAACAAGAAGAGGTTCACACAAAAATGGCACTAAAGTTTTTTTAATATTATTATAATGTATTATAGTTTAGTATATACATAGGATTTTAAACCTTTCTACACTCCATGTGTTTAACTGTAGGCCTATACGTTACAAAGATGGACAAAGATATTGATGGCTTTTTTGCTTCTTGTATATAATAATGTATATAATCTTGAGTCGTGGCTGTGCTTATTGCTGTGATCCTGGATCATAAGCCCTGGATGGATATCCTCGTGGATTCATCTTCCTATTATACACACATGCATTTCCAAACATTTGGACTACCGATGTTGCAAATGTATTATCTTTTCAATTTACACACGGCATCTATTGCAGGTCTGTCCGTCCTGGGAGAGGGATCCCTCCTCTGTTGCTCTCCCCGAGGTTTCTCCCATTTTCCCCTTTAAATTGTGAGTTTTCTCTGGAAGTTTTTCCTACGATGTGAGGGTCTAAGGACAGAGGTGGTCGTATTGTCATACTGATATTAACTGTGAAGTCCACTGAGACAAATGTAACATTTGTGATATTGGGCTATATAAATAAACATTGATTGATTGATTGATTGATTGATAAGGCCTCTTGGGAAGAGGTATCTCAACTTTTAGGGGCCTTAGTCCCTACTAGGTGGTCTTTAATTGGTCGGTTCTCATTTTACAGTTAGGCGCTTTCACACCAATCACTTTTCCCAGAACTTAGTTCCCCGGAACTTTAATTTCCTCGAACTATCTAGTAAATCGCGTTCACACCGGAATAAGTCCCTTAGGGAGACGCTGACGTCACTTCTTCTTCTTCTTCTTCTTCTTCTTCTTCTTCTTCTTCTTCTTCTTCTTCTTCTTCTTCTGCTTTGGGTTTACTGGCAGGCCGCAAACAACTTCACGGCGTATACGGCCCTGAAGTCCCCGGAGTTGGGGACTGGCTTGCCTTCCGAGTAAATCGCCAGAAGCACCGACACCTCCTCATCACTCCACCGCTCCCATGTTTTCTTTTGTGTTGCCATAAGATAGTCTCTCTCCTTTGGTGCGCTGGGCTAATGCTAATGCTAATAATGCTGATGCAAGCAAAGAAAATGATGGCTTCACAATTTTTTTTCAGAGTTTTACGGGGCGTGGTTTGTAATTCGCCCAGCCAATCAGAAATTGGATCCTTTTTCTCCCCGGGAAAAAAAGGGGTGAAAAGGTTTGCAAAAAAAAGTACTCCGGTGTGAAAGCGCCTCACTTTCTTCCTTTGAATAAAGCATACTTTCGTTTTTTTAATTTGCTAGTGAGCCATTTGAATTTTAGCGTTAATAAACAACATGTTTTGGTTTTATAAATCACTTTTCTCTCTTTTCCCCCGGTATGTTTAACTTTTTCTCACTTTCCTTTGCCCCTAGATATTTTGGGAATATAACACATGTTATAAATGTTTAATTTGCAGCATGTGAGTATGTAACTCTCAGGATGGGTTTTCCAGTGCCAAAAAGGTTTGCCTCAGTGAAGTGCATCAGTCAGCCTGTGCTCAGATTCTGTGGCCAAAACAAACGCAATGCTCTGTTTGTTTTAAGATTTTGAGAGGGGAAGAAAAATCTAATATCTGCATCATGTCAGGAGGTGTGGTGGCCCTGAAGTGCAAGTCAAAACAACATTTCACATAACACTACAGCATTTCACAAAACACTTCAACATTTCATAAAACACAACGACATTTCAAAAAACACTGCAGCATTTCACAAAACGCTACAGCATTTCACAAAACGCTACAGCATTTAACAAAACACTTCAACATTTCATAAAACACAACGACATTTCAAAAAACACTGCAGCATTTCACAAAACGCTACAGAATTTCACAAAACACCACAGCATTTCACAAAACACTTCAACATTTCAACTTTTATGGAAAGGGTATTCCTTCAAGCCCCTGTCACACTGTCCCGAAATTGACACCAGATTGACACACGAATATGGAATTGTGAATTTCGCACGAAGATGGCCCCGAACTTGGTCAACAGCCAAGCAACAGCCGAAGCAAGTACGATGCCTACAGAAGGCCACACGATGGCACCCGAACCACACACGAAAATATGGTCGTAGACTTTACTGATGATTTAAGTATCCAGACTCAACGTAAGAGCTTGTGCCTCTTCGGGGGGTGCTAACATTTAAACATACACTTTATTCTTTACTTTCTCCGTCTTTATATGTAGATTAGAAGATATTACTTATCTCCGTCATGTTGTTTCCATAGCAACAACAACTTCCTGTCAACAGGGTAAACTCGCCTTCAAAATAAAAACATCTAAATAAAACAGGAAGTTAATCTAAATTCTATTTAAAGGTCCCATGTCATGCTTTTCAGGTTATTACCCGTCACCTTGTGTGTTATGAAGGTTTTTATGCATGTAAACAGTCTGCAAAGTCACAAACCCTCAAAGTGCACCCTGTAGCGAGTAAAACTTAACTTAATCTTAAGGGAATATTTTAACAAAGGATATACATATGATGTTATCCTCTACATGCTGTCAACCCATCACCACATCAACATGTCCCAAAACATCAGCCGTTAGCTGTTAGTGTAAGGTTTTAGCGCTAGTATCCTGTTAGCTGTTGTGTTTTTAGTGTTTTGTCTATCTGTCTTTTGATGTTAATTACTCTACTCTCTCTCCAGGTGTCGGCACTTCCTGTCCGTGTGGCACCTGCTAGACTGATTGTTGTTCCCGCCCCTGATTGTGTCCACCTGTGCCCCATTACCTAATGTGTATATTTAGTCCTTCTCTCCCTTTGTCTGGTGTTGGTTCGTCTTGTGATGACGTTATCGCCATGCCTGTTTGCCAGAGATCCATGTTACATTACCTAGTAGAACCTAGTGATTCTATGGAGAATCCTAGTAGAGCCTAGTAGTCATTATTGATAGCTTTGGTTTCTTTACAATAAAGAATATTACCAAGCAACGGAATTGAGCATCTGAGTTCTTACGAGGCCATCGTATCAGTTAGCACACAGAGCTCACAGCTCCTCATATCTGTTCAGAAACTGGACAAAAGTTAAACATGTACAAACCGGGTGAATACAGTCGCTGCATTATTTCTGTCTGGATCATGAGTTGTGACTTCGGACGGAGCAGCTACAGCTTAGTTTAGCCTGATCGATCCGATGTCCATTCAGAAAACACGCATTTAAAAAGGTTTTTCGCCTGCCGTCTTGTCTGCACACTTGTCAAAGCAATAATTCATGGTTTTTACTAACCATACGGTATCAGTATGTTGTTACTTCGGCATTATTTTGAACCGTGTATTACAATGAAATCACGGTAAAATATGTTCATTTTGTTGTAATTGGTATCTACCATAGTATTTACATGGGGTTGGGAGATAAGCCCCGAATATTCGCATCGCTCTGATCACTCGAGTTTCACCGCCGCTGTCAGCTGTGTTTGCTCCTGTCATTCAAACGAACGCGCTGGAGAGGGGGGCAGGGCTTATATAAATATGTTGACATTAAAGTTGAAATAATACAAATAAAGTAGAAATGTTGGATCTTGAAAATAAATCAAGTGTTATATACTGAACAACCCTAGATAATCTCCTTTAGTTTTAGGTCTGTGTATCATATGTGAAACCTATTTTCCATTTAAGCTCTGGAATATGGCCTCTTTTCATCCGAGCAGATAGCAGCTGGTCAAAGAGATTTTTCTTCAGAGAGCAATAGACAGGGAAATTAAAGGGCCCGCTGTGAAACATAGTCTGTCAATGCTAACAGTCCGAAACATCCCCGTCTCTGATTCCTTCGGCCAGGCTGCGGCCAAGAGCATCTACATGCTGATAGTAAATCATCTTCCTGTTTTATACTTTTTTTGCTACTGAACGTCCCTGAGCTTTTTTCTCTTTAGACATAATGTGCTTTGCCAAGAACGTACTTCGGTACCTCTGATGTATTTATTACCAAAGAAAAACTTAGTTTTACCTCTGGTGAGTCTCAAATGTACAGCCAAGATCAGTTACAACTCAATGTTACAAGGGGTAGTGAAGTTTATTTATATAAATAAGGATACATCTTCTCATCTAACTTTCAAATATTTAAATTTGTATTTTCTGGAAATAACGGAATGCCTTACCATAAATGCTGTCTCATGTAAAATACTCTCAATGTAGAATGGCTACACCCTAAACCCTTCAAATGTCAATGGGATCCATGTTGGACAATAACGGTGTACTTGTAAAATATTGTTATACAAAGTCTTTTCAACTGGATATGAATTTGTGAAAAAGAGACTCCCCTCTCTGCAAGCATTTTTTTTTTTAAATGTTGGAAAACACAGTAAGGCCAGATATGTTTGAAATAAAACATGATTCTGGTCACATGTATGGCCCTCCTGCCTTTTTAAGAGGAATACTGAAGTCGATGTGAGTACCATATGATACTGTGTAAACACCATAACATTCCTGCTGAGTAAATAGTCACACCATTAAACTATACTATTGGACATTCACTGCCTGTGGGATTCAGACTGATTGATTAAAGTGTCCTTGTAAGACACAGTATAGTTGCAACACTTATTAGCCTATCACTAGACGTTCCCTTTAAGCCGTCTCCCGGGTGGAGACGTGTTAATGGTGGCTAGTGCCTGTCATGAATCTGGCAGCCTGACTTTCCACTTCACCTCCACAGAGGAGCTGTACTGGGTTACTAACACCCTTTATATGAACAGCAGGGATACATTTAAAATTTGTACAAACATTTCAACAGTGCTGGCCACATAGTAGGCTATGTGGTGACATCAACAAACCTCAAAATGTTCGGAAAGATGTTTGATTTAAAGTTAGCATTAACATGTTACAAGAAAGAGTGTAACATTTTTGGGAAATACACCTATATATAATTTCTTGCTCTGAGCCAGATGAGAAAAAGGATACCACTTTGACGGTTAGCTTAGCATAAAGACTGAAAACAGGCGGGAACTGCTAGCCTGGAAATGTCCATATGTATTTTAAAAGCAGCTACCAGTTAATCTCCTCTAAAGTTTACAAAATTAGAAGTTGAACCTTATTTTATATTATTTAAATCAATGTTTATAGTTCTATGTGCCTAGCTAAGGATTAGCCCAGCACATAAGTTTATGTTAATCTTGTCCTTTTTACACATTTTGAACAGATAAAACACATTATTTTAAAACAAATTATTGAGTTTTCTTTGTATTTATTGACAAAAGGAATGAGATGTTAACTAACTTTTAATATGCTGGTAGGTGGATTATGTTACCTTTGAACAAAGTCAAGCTAGCTGTCTCCTCCTTTGCTAAACTAAGCTAACCATCTGCTTGCCGTAGTTTAGTAAATTCAACAACTCTTGGTAAAACAGTGAGTAAAGTGATTTTTTCCAAAATGTCCAACAATTTTACTAAAAGTATTAGGGTAAACTAGAAACATTACATTCAAAATGTTACAAACATAAAATGATACTATATGAATAATAGTTTAGGCCACACGGTGGCTGTACTTAAAACTAATACCATTTCTAGTTAAAATGATAAATTATTATTCAAGTTACTAAAATGTAGGGCAAGTGGAGGTTAAAGTGAGTTTCCCGGATACAGATTAAGCCTTGTCACAGAATATACAAATATCCATTAAATATCTTTACACAGAGAACCAGGAAATAATGTTTGTCTGGAGAAGTGTTCTAAAATAATAATAAAAAAGGAACTTTTCCATGCCGTGTTGAGTATTTGATTGAAACTGATTGGGTGTTGCTTAGGAGTAGAAATGGTTTCAAAAATCTTTTCACAACTCCTATAAAGTAATGTAATTTAGATTGATATTGAGTAGAAAAGTAACACTCGGGAGACGGCGCCTGCCAAAGCGCACATGAGTCAGAAAAGCAAAGCTCAAACACCCTCAAACAGCGCAGGGAAAGCCAAATGGATAACTCACAGCTGAGTGGCAGCTCTGGAGTCTGACAATCCCTGTATGAAATGTCTTTGGTGCTTTACTGACAAATTGATCCGTTTT